>NC_050515.1:2495002-2497759 GCF_002922805.2 Oryzias melastigma | reverse complement strand
AGATTTCTGCAACTTTAATAATATATAAGGGAAGTTTTCTCTGATACATGCTTTTATGTTTTAAAATAATAAAATGTTTGTTTATTTCTTTAAAATAGAAACAAAGCAGAAAAGAAGAGAAAAGAAAAGATATTAACAATTAAAACTAAAATCTGTTTTTCAGCAGAAACATTGACCGTGATTGTTAGCAGACTGATTTTTTTTTTGCATTTTTCATAAAATGTGGATTTAATAGATCCGTCACTTCCATGGCAGTCCTCCAGCGCCGACAGGTGAGGGTCAGCTGTGCGGCGGAGGTGGAACAGTTTACCAGGTTGAGTGCTCCTTCACTCTCAGGTGCCACCGAGAGCTGCTGATGGACTCCCCCCACCACCATCCACCCCCACAATGGAACAGTTTCCTAAAGGATCTGCGGTGTCCCCCCCCTCCGCCCCGGGGCGGCCGCCTGTACATTAAGATGTGGTTTGGAGCTCTCAGCGGCTGGATGAGGGATCGGGTTTACGACCGCAGAGCCGCAGCCGACTGCGCAGACGGGGCGGCACTTCTGCATAATGATGTATGCTTAGGAGATTTAAAGAGATTTTCACAAGAATGTGTTCAGGATGACAGTAAATAGAAGCCTGGATCATCTAGACCTCTCATGAGCATCCATGAAACTTCACCTGGTTCCAGGTGATCCACACGACAGGCTGCATGTGTCAAAGTCAAGGTCCGGGGGCCGGATCCGGCCCTCCGTGTACTTCTATTTCATTATTATTAATGACCCGATGATATTTTGGGCTCATTTCTAACTTGTATCATTTTAACAAAATATATTTTTATGGGGAGTAAAATATTGAAAGTTATTTAAGATTTAGGTTGATTTATTCTGGAATAATATTCCTGCCTTTTTATTATTTACAATTATGTTCAAAAGTTGCAGTTTTAAAGTGTTAAAAATTGGCATTCTGCTAGATTTTTGGACTATTTTGCCATTTACTAAGATTTTTTAAGCAGCTTGGGAGTATAGCTAATATTTCAGCTACATGCTAGCTGTTTTGAGTCGTTTGTTTTTTAGGCTATTAGCTTCAGCGTTTTCAGCTATTAGCTTTAGCATTTTCAGCTGTCATAGATTTTAGCTAACAATTTCAGCATCTTCAGCTATTAACTTCAGTGTTTTCAGCCATCAGCATTTTTAGTTATTAGCCTCAGCACTTTCAGCTATTAGTGTTTTTAGCTATCAATTTTAGCATCTTCAGCTATTAACTTCAGTGTTTTCAGTAATTAACTTCTAAATGTTCAACTAACTGCCTTAGCGTTTTTAGCTATTAGCTTAAGTATTTTCAGCTATCAGCATTTTTAGCTATCAATTTCAGCATATTCAGCTATTAACTTCTGCATTTTCAGCTATTTGCGTTTTCAGCTATCAATTTCAGCATCTTCAGCTATTAACTTTAGTGTTTTCAGCCATCAGCGTCAACGTTTTTTAGCCATTAGTTCAGCATTTTCAGCTATTATCTTCATCGTTTTTAGCTATCAACTTCAGCATTTTCAGCTATCAGCACTAGCATTCAGCTTACAGCATTCACACTAACATTATTGCAGGTAATCCTATATATCTAGTTGATAATTATGTTAAAAGTTACAGTTTTAAAGTTTTAAACATTTCGTTTAGAGTTCTCTATAAATGTTTATCCTTATGTGTGTTTTGGATTATGTGTGATTGAGTTTCCCATCCCTGCTTTAGGTAAATGAGGAGGTCTTAATTGATGCTTCTCCTCGCAGCTGCAGGAGAACCGCTGTTTAAGCACGTGAGGTTCTTCCAAAGCTCTCCACCTGGAGCTCCTGATCTCTGCTGGACCTGAAGCGGCTCGGAGAGGTGTTCTGGCGCAGCAGATAACTCATATAAACTGATGGAGGTCCTGAAGAAAGGGTCTCCATAAGTTAACACGACCCCCCCCTCTTACAACTCATGGGTGGGGGGGTTGCAAACAAACACTCTTCTTCACGTGGTTCCTCTGCGTAATGGTGAGAATGCGCAAAAATGAATTAAATTCAGAGAAATACAGAGAGCAAAGTTGGCCGTGTCTTTTCTGGGGGGTTGGGGGGGTTACCAGTCAAACAATGCGTTGATGAAACGCAACGAGCCCGCGAGGTCCCCGGAAATACACAAAAACGCGACTAAACCCGAGAACGTGGAGGATTAGCGGAGCCTCCCGGTGGAGTTCGCTTTACTCACCGGAGGTCGGTTCTGGGGGAACATTGTGACCGGGGGAGGGGGGGTCTCGCGGTGCGTCCTCGTGCCTCTTTCTCCTTTCTGAGCCGGGAAAAGCGTCGCCTGGAAAAGTGGAGCGGCCGGTGCGCGCGGGCAGCTCTCACGGAGGCACTTGGCCCGCTTTCAGGAGAGCGCCAGGGCCAGTCTCGACTCGCTCATCCCGCGGGCTCCGACGCTCCTTTGTTCTGGGCTGGATCTCCGAGCCCGCGCCGCTGCGGACGGACGAACGCGCGCCGGAGCCGAACGGAGCGGAGAGAGAGAGACGCGGCCTGTCCGAGGAGGAGCGAGTCCAGCGACGAGCACCGAACCGCAGGCGGAGAGCTCCGGTTCTGTATCCGTTCTGAGGCGCGAGGCCCTCGTGGAGGAGGGGGTGGGGCGCGGGGGGGCTGCGGTTCGCAGACGGACAGAGCAGCCGCTCTGAAAGCAGCCGCAGCCTCTTTTGTCTCCGTCTTTTCACACAACACTCCCAGCTCCTCACCTCTCCCACTCCCCCTGCTCCGCGG
>NC_050515.1:2487292-2494941 GCF_002922805.2 Oryzias melastigma | reverse complement strand
TACAATCTGAAAACTAAAACAAGTTTTTTATTTTATTTACTTAAAACGTTTTTCCTTAAATTTACAAATACGATTTCTTTCTTGAAACAAGTTATTTTGTATTTCCTAAATATGTTTTCATTCGTTTCTTTTAAAATGATGAGGGATTGAATGAAATCTCCACGTGGGGCTCGGCCTCGCCACGGTAAACACTGGGAACGAATCAGCCAATCGGCGCTCGGGAGGCCCACGTGGGGCGGAATGACCGCTCGCTGATTGGCCGGCTCGGGAGGCGCTCCGCTCCACGCGTCAATCAGACGCTCTTCTACGGGTTAACCCTTTCCTGGCCGCATTGCGGTGAGGCTGGTGCGGTTGGCGGATCGAGCTTCAGCGGTTTCCTCCCGCACTGCCAGGGCGCGCGTGCGTGCGTGTATTCAGACCCCCCCCCATTGGTTTCATGGAGATAAATAGACTCACATCTGCTTTATTCTTCCAATGCGTGAAAAATTCATCATGATCACAAACGACGGCGGCTCAATGAGGCACCCGCACCGCTGCACCCGCACGGACATGTGCTCAGGCTGCAACAACAACACAACTCTGAGGAAGACACGAGGACCGGAAGTAAATAAAAATTGGTATTCTGGTGACACGACCCCCTTTAGCTGGGCTCCTAATTAGAGAAAGAGATATTGAAAAAGCAATTTCTGACAGTGGAAATAACAACCTGCCAGAGGTGGAGCTGGAAAATACAGACGGCCGTGTGTGTGTGTGTGTGTGTGTGCGTGGGAAACATATCTGTGCGCGTGTGTGAGAGAGGAGGGGGTGTGGAGGGGGGAGGAGGAGGAGAATAAAGGATGAAGGACGGCGCGCGGGGGGTTGGGGAGGTGGGATGCTGAGAAAGACGAGCCAGTGGGAGGGTTAGGAGATTGAACGAGAGCAGGAGAGCACAAGGGTGATGAAAAAAATGTGTGTGTGTGCAGACAAGTGATGGGATGAAAAGTGGAGAGAGAAAGAAGGGAAGAAGGAGAGAAAGAAAGATTTTATTGCCATTTTTTCCCATGAATTTTAATGCTCAGCACCGGGTCTCCTCCAGGATTCTGGGATCACATTTATTAGAAAGAAAAAAAAGTCATGAGGAAAGTGGGCTTTGCAGTCTGCTGCTGCATTGGAGGGGGTGGTGTGGTGGGGGGTATATGTATTTAGGCTTGTTGGGGGGGTTGGCCTATATGAGCCTCTGCTGTGTGGTACTGGAATGGGGGGGTCGGATAATATGGATGCTACAAAATGAAAAAGTGAAGGGCACAACAAGGATGAGGAGTGCATCATCCACATATACATCACTCCCATTAAGTTAGATAAGTTATTTACATGAGTGCTTTTCCTATTTGGTCTGAATTTCTATGAAATTATTCCAGTTTCCCCTTGATATTACAAATAATGAAGGAAAAGAAACACGCTTTTCTTGGGAAACAGAGTTTGCTCTCTCTTGGCGGGTGGAGGTGCTCCTGAATCAGGTGGAGGAGTTTAAATATGTTGGGGTTTTGTTCACGAGTGAGTGAAGATCGGAGCGTGAGATCGAGAGGTGGACTGGAGGGGTGTCTGCCATTATGCGGTCGCAGCACTGGTCCGTCCCACCAAATGAAGCCTCAATTGGTGGGTCCCAGGTGGGTTTGTCCGCAGGTTCCACGGTGGCCCCATCTGTGTTTGCCTACATTGGCTTAGGTGGGGATTCAGTGATCGAAGTACCGATGCTAACCAGCCGCCTGGTGGACAACGTAGCAAGTTAGCGAGCTCCCCTAACCAGTTAGCCAGACCTAGCACCCACTCAAGCAAGTGTGGGCAACCACAGGTGGGGCCACCATGGAACCCGCAGACAAACCCACCTGGGGCCCACCAATTGAGCCCAAAGGTAAACCATATGGGACCCACGTTCAAATATATTTGCTGGGGTTGTGGTGAAAATAGGGCTGAGCCAGAAAGCAAAGCTCTACCGGTCAATCTTCCTTCCAGTACTCACCTGTGATCATGAGTTCCGGGTCATGACTGAAAAAAAAATCCAGACTAAGCGGCTGAAATGAGTTTTCTCCTGATCGTGGAGGGCGCTCCCTTAGAGATAGGGTGAGAAGCTCAGTCACTCAGAGAGAGATCGGAGTAGAGCCGCTTCTCCTCCACATCCAGAGGAGCCAGTTGAGGTGGCTTGGTGCCTCCTGGAGACGCCGCCCTGGAGAGGTGTTTCCAGGCATATCCCACTGAGCGGATGCCCCGGGGAAGACCCAGGACAAGTTGGAGAGACTATGTCTCTTGGTTGGCCTGGGAACGCCTTGTGGTTCCCTCAGGAGAGATGGAGGAAGTGGCCGGGGAGAGGGAAGTCTGGTAATCTTTGCTTAGACTGTTGCCCCCATGGCCCAGTCCCAGATGAGTGAAAGAGGATGGATGGATAGATGGAGGGATGGATGGACGGATGGAGGGATGGATACCCCCCAACCCCCCCCAACAACAAAATTGGGCAAAGATGGTTCTATGATGTCTCTGAGGTAAGAACTTGCAGTTACTGTAACAATAACCAAATCGGTTTTGCACTGACTGGTGATGCCTGTCCAGACTGTTGCATCTCCTCCACTAAAGCCAATCCCAGGGATGCTGACCATGGCAAATTACTCATCTCACCGTTGACCATAATTTCTGTGCAAGAAGACCCAACACTCATCATGAACAGGACAGTAGATAATTGCTGCATCGTTCAAGTTACATGGTCTTGTACTGCAGACATTCACGTCATGTCTTGGTGTTGGTGGAGTCACATGCAAAGGTCGTCAAAGCAGTGGAGTCGGCTGTGAATGGTTTGTCTGTAAACCCTAGTACAGGGGTGTCCTAAGTCAGTCCACGAGGGCTGCCCTCTTGCTGGTTTTCCAGAAAGCCTGTCTTGTCTGCTACTGATTACCTGAATCAGGTGTGTTTGGTCAATAAGGAGGTTCAACGGCAGGCTGGTTGGAAAACATGAAGGACTCCGGCCCTCAAGGACTGACTTTGGACACCCTTGCCCTAGAAAATCTAGTTAACGGGCCTGTGGCTGTGTGGTGTTTGGTAAACATATCTGAGGTCAGAGGTCCTTTGGTATTGGTCACGGTTGTGGTCTGTCACTGACGCGGTTCCACTCTTTCATCTTTCACAAACTCTACCTCTAGTTCTGTCTTGATGAGGTCTGCTAATGCCACTTTGAGAATCCCCAAGTTCTTGTTCAACATCTGACTGTCTACTACCCACCTGAAGGTGCACTAGGACCATATGGCGCTGCTTGTCCGTGAAGTGACATTGTGTATTCATGGCTGCTTGACTGATAAACTTGGGAACGACCTACTGTCAAAATCAGCTTTACATACCCACAGAATGTTGGAACTGATTTTTTTAATGGTCTGTACCCACCGGGCATGTGATTTATATTCAAGAATGTACTGAACACAAGTTCTTGAATGCACTTTTAGTACATGGTGTTCACACTGGACTGGACTCATCCAAATGGATGTTCTCACAGTTGGAAGAGGCTTGTTGCAAAAGGTCAAAGCGGTGCAAATCTCGTCAATCTTGCTCCAGGATTTTTCTTTCTCAGCTCTATTCTGATAAATGAAAGAGTTGGTGTCATAGAACTCCAGCCGAGCACAAACCGCTATTATTAATCTCTCCTTAATGATCAATTTACAAACTTTTGGCACTTCTGTGAATGATCCATACGTCACTACCAAATCTGAGTCCCTGATTGGTCAATTGGTTTCACTTTCAACGCTGGTTCAATGACCACGTTTTTGCTTGTAGAACTCAAAAACAAACTTAAGAACCAGCAAATTTGAGAGTTTTGAACACAGAAGCCCAAAACATATTCACGTTTTCATAGACTTTTCTTTGGAATTGGTTGCTTACACATGTTACTGAGGGTGATGTGAATGTAGCATGAACGTAGCTTCAGGATTTTTGGGGTTTTGGCCCCCAATCAGTAAGACACACTGTACACGGTGAAACCATTATGTGGAAAAGAGGTGTGTCCGTCAACCCAATACAATTGCCTCCCTATCCCCAAAATCTGTCCAGTGAAGTCAAGAGTTCTGCAGCTTGGATGTCCCACAAAGTCAAGTTTTTATTTCTTTAAGTGGAAACTTGATAACTATCGTTTTGCACATTTTGATTGAAGCTATTTGACTGCAGCCACTGTTTTGGTAGCATTTAGCTATAATCTATACAGTTTAAAGACTAAGAAGTCACAAATGAAAGAAAATTGAAGCTTGGCTGTAAAATAAGATCAAAATAGTCCCATTTTCTAAGAAAAGTGTCAGGATTCTACAGAAGATCAATGCGCCGACAAGAGTGACATCAGAAGGACGATACAATAAATGAGATTTGAATGAAGATCTTTCTTTTTTAAAGAGTTTATTTTTTTTAAGGTGTGCAAAAACTAACATCTACACAATTGCAGTGTGGAGAATTGATGTCAGCTGAAACAACAAGAGTTTAAGTTTGTGGAGAAACAAAGACTGTAAGGTGGAAAACATTGATATGCGAAAAATGTTCTTATTTAAGAGAAACAAAAGGAGAGTTTCCACAAAAGAAAGTCTATACACAAATATAATCAAATGTCAGAACATCATGCTGATGGAAACTGATGGAGAAATATGTTTACAGGAAAACCTTTGTTTTTTTTCCACTGACATAACCACAGCTAAAGGTATTGGGAAAAAAATCCATATTCTGAATTTTTGGACTCAGGTGTGTGATGAGGTATTAGGGCCACCAAAAAAATAAAACAAATAAATAATATTATGAGTTTTTTTCTCGTAAATTTACAACTTTTAACCATGTAAATGTACACGTTTTTTCTCATAAATTTACGACTATTTTACAAAACCTTTATTTTACCAGGAAATCCCACTGAGATTAGATCTCGTTTTCAAGGGAGATCTGAAAAAGACTTTAAATCTTGTACATTTCAATTTTAAATAGTAATTAAAACATGTTTTCATCTGGATTCAAAACACTCCACGCATTCACGCTCCTGGTCCGGCCCTTCTGTCAAATCTTAGAACCCTTTGTGACCCAAAGGTCAGAAAGTTAGCCCATCCCTGGTCCAGGCTCTGAGGTGATTGGACTGTGACTGTAAAGCACTTTGGATCTTCAAGAAAGGTAGAAAATCACTATGAAAGTTGGCGCCAATTACCATTTATTCATTTATGGTCCAAGTTCCTCCAAGCAAGTAAGACGTCATCAGAATGGAACCAAACATCCATCTTCTTGTCCGCTTCGTCCCTTTCGGGGTCGCGGGGGTGCCGGAGCCTATCCCAGCTGCTGATGGGCGAAGGCGGGGTACACCCTGGACAGGTCGCCAGTCTGTCTCAGGGCCTCAATCACAAACACATTCACTCTCACATTCACACCTAGGGGCAATTTAGAGTCACCAATTAACCTATGAAGCATGTTTTTGGACGGTGGGAGGAAGCCGCAGTCCCCGGTGAAAACCCACGCATGCACGGGGAGAACATGCAAACTCCACACAGAAAGGTCCCAGCCGGGATTCGAACCGGGGCCTTCTCGCTGTGAGGCAAGAGCGCTAACCACTGCGCCACCGTGCAGCCCTGGAACCAAACAGCCAAAGATAAATGGGCCTAATTCATATTTATCTTTCTGTATCATAAATAAATCTTCACTGACTTTCCTAATATCTCTCCTGATTGAAAATCAACTCCCTCTCCCTCAGAAGTAAACATCTGGTCCTGAATTCCTTGTCGACATCTCGTCATGAACACATTTTCCCTGATTTTTCCTGTGAAAAGGCAAGGGTCTAAGGGCAGGGATAACCAGTTTATTTAGTCTGTTTAGTTTTTTACAATTGTTTATATTTTGAAGCCCAATGAGGCAAATCTCTTTGTGATTTTGGGCTATAGAAATAAAACTGAATTGAATTGAATCTGAGGGACCGACTCTCAGCTTAGGAACTCAAAAATGGCGTATGAGGTATAAACAGCACTTTCTTTACAATCTTCTTTACAGTCACATTCACAAACTGATGCCGACCTATAACCAGTCCAGGACCAAAGAGGGGTTCAGTGTTTTGCTCAAGGACACTTTGACTCATGTGAGATTACACCCCCTAACCTTTGTGTTCGTTGATGAGTAAGGAAGTGACCAAAAAACTCAATTGGAATCTAGTTTTTTATTTTCCAGAGTACTCTGGATCTCCGCCATGGAAAGACAAAGGCCTCTAAATGGAGTCCACATATATATGTCCCAGGTGGGCTTTGAGTGGCTTCAGGCCAATGTCTGGCAGGACATAAGAACCTCCCCATGGTACCTTAACAGCCACTTGCAACCCTCGCCTAAATATGAAAGTTCAGTGTCTACCAGGCAAAATCTCCTGCATGTCTACACTTCCTTGATGATAGCTTTGTATTTGTTTTATGTTTAAAATGTTGCATTTGCTTTTGTCATTGGATCTGGTCATCAGAAAAGTCCTTAGCAACAGCTGCTAGTGTCGTTAGCTCCTGTCGATTCACAGGACACGCAGAAGATATGGTGTAGTAGTACAAAGACATGAACAACTGTTCAATAACACTGTTCAGTAGACGTAGACAATGGTCCAAATATATAGACAGTGGATGCAAAACCATGTTTTTGGTATAAATGGAACCCCATACGGCCCAGCCTCAGCCAGACTCGGCCTTCAGTGGCCCCAAAGTACATTGAGTTTGAGACCCCTGCCTTAACCCTCCCACTCTCTTATTGGGTCCAGATGACCCCACTTTTAATGTAAACATGCCTAGGATAGCACGAGTTAAATGGTCGTCTTCACCAAATTTGCATCTTGTGTCTGTGTCCCTGATCCTGCCAGCAAGGTCATTTATGGCTTTGTTTTTCAGTGGAAAAGTACTGACTTGAAGAACCCACCTGACTGGTTTCAACTGGTCTGCAGCTCTGCGTGTTAATACCAAAATATAAAGGTTTAGCATAGCATGAAAGTGTAAAAGTCTTAATTCAGTATAAAAACCAGTCAGCGCGCAGAGTTGAATCCAAACCTGTGACCTTCTAATCAGATGTGGACCATGCACCACAGCCGCCTAAAATAAAAAAAAGTATGACTGGAGCTGCAAACGTTTGTTCTAGGCAGCTGGGTTTGAGACTTTTGTTCTTTATCCTGTTTTTGTTCTCAGCAGTCTTACACTGCTGGGTTTTGTTATTTTAGTTTGGGGTTGGTAGTCTTGATTTGCGAGCTTTGTTTATTTGTTTTCTTTAGGTAGATTTGGTTCGGCAGCTGCTGACTCCGATGGTCGACATGGCTGGGTCATTTTGTTTGGCCAAGGTTCCACTTCCTTTTTGGTTTGTCTCTTTGTTTGAACCAGCACACTAATTATTTCATTTTGTTCTTTCTTTCAGGATGCAGGGTTTCATTTATTTAATAAACGGTGTTCTTTTTACCCTTAGTGGTGTTCAGTTTTTATGTCCTCTTTAGTATTCATCCCCCTACACCTGCGTCAGGTGTGTCTGTTGGGGACGCAACACTGACCTCCAGAACTACAACAAGGACCGGTTCCTCAGGGGGAAGCCGTGAGTACAGATGAAGGTGCAGGAGTGGAGCTTAGAGCTCCTGATCGGCCGGCCGGCGTGGAGCTGAGTGACAGGAAGACAAG
>NC_050515.1:2479009-2487287 GCF_002922805.2 Oryzias melastigma | reverse complement strand
TGTGCTCTTTTGCTGTATGGCCCCCGGGGGAATGAAGGGCTAATGACCCACATCAGCAGCAGCAGCTATGCCCACATGTGTGCACACACCTTCTTGTACTTACCACATAGTGAGGACCACGAAAATCCACCGAGAAGTGAGGACCCGCCTTTCTGCTTCATTTACAGTAAGAAAATGTGTGTGCAGGAACACACACACACCGCCCACATGCATGCACTCCACCCGGGCGGATGCAAACACGTTCCCTCCGTGACACACATATGCACACGTATGCAAACATGAAACAGGCGCTGACATATTTCCACCGCGGGGCATGTGGATCTGGGATTGTAGCGCCGCGCCAAAACATTGTTCTCCTCCACTCAAACGTCTCCTAAACACAGACACGAGGATGAGGAGGATGAGGAGGGTTTTGTTTTTTTAATAGGAGAGAGATTCCTCCAGAAGCTGAGATGCATGCCTCCCATTTT
The DNA here is from genome assembly GCF_002922805.2 of Oryzias melastigma. Taxonomy (NCBI): domain Eukaryota; kingdom Metazoa; phylum Chordata; class Actinopteri; order Beloniformes; family Adrianichthyidae; genus Oryzias; species Oryzias melastigma. The sequence goes on along the minus strand of NC_050515.1, from coordinate 2,486,817 downwards.
TACAGGAGAATTATGCAGAGCAGCAACGTCAGGATTCTGTCTCCGAGGACGAAGGGTTTCTGATGTTTTAATCTATCAGTAATTGAATATTTGTGCAGAAATCCCACAGAAGACTTAATGAAGCACAAAGGCAAAGATGGCGGCGTTTGGAAAAATGATATTTGACACAATCCTGTGACAGCTGAATGAGGTCAGCCTCTATTCTAGCGTCTTTTAAAGGGCTGAGCGTGGACAAAGCTTTTTCTAAAAGTGGATTCTGCATGCAGGCGGGAGATCTTTCCTCAAAACAGAGCGAGGAGGTTCAATCCGAGCATTGACTTGCAAATGCTGATGTGTGCGCGCTGTCACTCTTTCCCTCTCTGCAGACGGATGGATGCTCTGGGAAGCAGCAGCCGGCGTCGCAGGTCTCCACTTTACCTGAGTGCTGGCTCAGGTGTCAAAGTTTATGTTTACACTCTAGACACAGAAATTAGTCTCCAAATTTAATCTTTAGGCACAACAGGGTTCATCTCTGGCAGGAGTTTGACTTTAAAATTACTTCATCTGAATAATCAAATACAACTTCTCTTATATTATAAAAATACTTGTAAACCACACATTTAAACATAATCATTTCTCTGTAAAAATAGACAAAAGCAGCAGGATGGAAACTATTTTCCTAATTTTGATTTATGGATATATTAGTATATACTAAAAAATGTGTTTTAATGTAACTAAACTACATTATTAAAATCAGGCTCCTCCTCTACTGACACTTTATTTTCAAAGACTTTACAACACTCAGGAACGAGTCAGAACACAGCACTTTGCTGCCACCTAACGTCCAATAGTGGTAGTGCAAGAACCTGAATTATTCATAAATGTTTGTTTTTCAGTGTTGTAATTTATTTATGAAGTTACTTTTGTGTCACAAAATTTAAAACAAATTGAAACTTTCAAAAATTGTATAAATAAATAAATAAATATTTAATTCAATTTTTTTATATAGCCCAATATAAAAAAATAGCCTCATTTGGCTTCATGTCAGACACACAGCAGCAGAAGGTCCGTCATAAAATATCAACACTAGATGATTGCTAAAAAAAAACAAAACAAAAAAAAAAAAAACAGACTAAATAAAACTGGTTATCCCAGTCCTTAGACTCTCCTTTCCGGTAAGGAAAAACTCATAAAAAACTTGATCCAGGAAAAAAGAAAAAACCTTTGGGATGTCCACATGAAGGAGAGATCTTCTCCCAGGACGGACTGGCGATTTCCCAGGAATATTGAAGAGGAATTAGTTCATCTAACTCTACAATTACGTATTTGAACAGAGTTCAGCCAGATAGGACTGGAGAACAGGTGGATAGTTTTTAATAGTCTGTTTTTTCCATCACACGTTTAGTCATCAAGTTGCATTTCCCTGTTTGTACCACATGGTGGCAGCATCCAGCCAGACGCAGATCATTTATTCCTCAAACAAATACCGTTTAGTCTGTTGTATCTTAATACAATAATCCTCCTTAACAGCTGTGTTTTAGAACATGACATTTTTATTATGTCATTTTAAATTTGTTTAACTTTTTGTTGATTATTAGAGCTGCAGAAATGGAATTGATTAATTAAAATTCTGTATTATTAATTATTCTAAAACACATCCATATGTGTAATGATTATTTCAATTTATGAAGAAAAAAATCAGGAAATTTAAAGCAGCACCTTTGTATTTTGTACTTTTAAAGCTTCATTATAAATGAGTTTTACTTTTTTTGTGTGTTTTTCAAGCCTCTGAGCTCTCCCACAAATAAACAAACACCGGAACAGAAAATAACAACAAAGGAGAACTGAGAATTCACGTTTTAAGGGATCGTTTCCCCACTTTGTGTTGCACTAAATCTGTTTGTAACAAAGAAATCAGGACGCAAAATTTATGGTTGTATTTTTTAGGGAGGTGTTGTTGACTTGTAGGACCTTCGTGGAGATGTGGATCTGGGTCTCTTAGCGAGTATCAACACTGGAGAAAATCTCCTAATTATACATAAATACAGAAAAGGTTCATTTTTACCTTCAGTTTGTTGTCAAAATATTAGTTTTTAAGAAGAAATGAAGTAAATTCAAATTCTAGAAGCTTTAAAGAGAAACAATTTTATAAAGTTTTCAAAATAAAATCAACTTCTCTCTGTGTATGTTTGGAAGTGAATATCTGCCAAACTGTGATTAGATATTTTTTGTCTCATTTAAAAAACAAACAGAAAAAGGAATAAGTTCAAACCTCAGATTAGGATCCTTCAGACTCCTCAACAGAGAAAATTCGACTACTAACAGATCTCTGAAGGTTTTTTTAAGACCTTCATGGTCCTTGAACGTCACGTAATCACATGTTTTCAAAATACGCATGTGAAGGGCAGCGCTTTCTGTTTGTTTTGTGTTTTGGACCATATTTTAAGCTAAAACAGAAAAACTTCAACCTGAATAAGAAAAAAAAAACACAGATGACCAAGAAACAACGAACACACTATTCGTATTTAAAAAGATGAACATCCATTACCTGCTCCTCTTCAGGAGGAGGCGTGGTCCAGGTGAGATCAGGTGACTTCTCCGTTTCCCGTCTCCCCTTCAGCTTGTTACTTTAACCCCGCCTCCTTCTAAAAGCTCATAAAACGTTGGCTCCACCCCCCAATTCTGCCAGACACGACAGAGTACATATTTTTGCTCATGTCTGTTCTTGTGCATTTAAAGTTGGTAGTTTCGGTATTAATAGATTAAAATTGTGACCCCGCCCCACACTCAGAGACTCGCCCAGTACAGGGGTCTGCAACCCGGGGCGTCGGAGCCACATGCGGCTCTTTAACTCTTCTCTTGTGACTCTGTGGTTACAGAAAATATCAAGTTTACATTTTTAAAAGTCATGTAAAAAGTAAGAGAACCACAAGTTCAACTAATAGATTTTTGAGTGGCGTTTATCACAGAAAACTCATTTGAGGTCAGTAAGTACAGAAGGAATTTAGCTATTTTTGAACAAATTAAAAGGTTTTTTGGGGTGTTTTACGGTTTAAAAAATTCCAATCATTTCATTTTGGCACTCAAATTTACACATTTTCTTACTGAGAGTAAAATAAACAGTTTATTATTAATAAGTATTTTATTGCTGCTGACATTACACCACCTACAACTACATTTGCTGCATTGAAACGATCCTTTGTGACATAAGGTGTCTTTTATTTTGAAAAACCCTTTAAAAGTTACAAAAAGGCGATTTTTTTCTTTTTATATTTAACTTTAACTTATGCCAAAAAACAATAGTTGATCCATCATCATTGGAATAGCAAATGAGTGTTCTGTTTTTTTAAAGGGTGGAGTTAGACTTTATGGCTCCTACTGGGTTGTTGTCGGTGAGAAATTGACCCCAATGTTAGGAGTTGAAGGTTGCAGACCCCTGACCTAGTACAGGAGGAAATCTATTATTGACAAACTGAAAGATTCCCGCCAAAAATGGTGACATCAAAGCGGGAGAAACCATCAAAAAACTAAGGGGCCAAAACCCCTAATGGGGTTTAAAGAAAAATTTTAAAACCCTCTAAGAAAACCAAAATATGGGTCGGGGATGCTCAAAAGAAGTTTGGAAATTATTATGGGATGGCCACAGGACCTACGGCTTGGCGGCCATTTTGTAGCAAAAATTTGTCGATTTTCATAATTTCACCCAATATGTAAAATCTTTACAAAGTTTCATGCATTTGCTACAAAGTTAAGCCCGCTACGATATAAAAAATTTAGTTGATCTTTGACTTTGGAAAAAGGCGGCCATCTTGAATTTTCAAAAAAAAAAAAAAATCACAGTAGTACAAACATTTAAACTCCTTGCAGAGATTTTAATCCATCACTTCCTAACTCCTAATGCTACTTGGGAAAAAATGTTTGTTTTAAAGTTTGTAGATTGTAATGGCGTTAGCATGCTAGCTCACAAAAGTAGCGTCTCTTTGATGCTCGAACATTTTTTACCAGAAGATTGTGAAAGTTTAATACATAAATCGCTGGCTCAAGCTGAACGAAACAATATGAGATACGGTAGAAAAATATAAGGAATGTGGGCGTGGTTAAGAAAAAACCCCGTTGCCAAGGTAATCCAAAAGTTTACTTTTTCAGATTCTTCTAAAAATGACATGAGCGTGTTCGTCACCCCCAGGTGACCAAAAAATAAAATGGTTGCTATGGGGATAAAACTAACAAAAAATTATCTAATTGGTGCATGCATAATTCTTGACTTGTAATTAGTGCCTGCTTGTTTGTGTGCAACTTTAGATTTGTACTTAAATACGATACATTTTGTGCATAACTTTGTGCACTTGCAATTGTTTATTCATATGTACAAAAGTTACAAAATGAAAAAAATATATATAGATTTCTCACATAAATATCTTAAAATTACAACAGCTTGAATCTAAATTTCGTACAAATCTTTAAAAAGTACATACAAATCGCCTGTTACATACACAAAACTGTATTTACGTACAAATCTGATGTGGGACTTTTCATAAATTCTTCCATAAATGATGCGTTTGAACACTGCCAGAATGCTGGGTCATCAGTTTTCTCATCTGCCGCTTTGAACTTAGATGGTGAATAAAATCTGGTGTAAACTTGACATTTTCGCTGTTTCTTAAGCAGACATGTTTAGATAATTCATATTTAAAAATCTAAATATTTGTTTTTAAAACACCAAACGCTAAAATTTCTCAATTCTTATTGCACCACTTTTTTGTTACAAATTATTGGGACACGTAAAAAAGTCTCACATCAGATTTGTGCGTAAATGCAGTTTTGTGTGGAACAGGTGATTTTTGTGTGTGTAGTCAGTTTCAAGCTGCCGTAGTTTTAAGTTGTTTCAATAACTGTATTTTTTAATTTTGTTATTTTTGCACATGTGAATAAAAATGTATGATTTACAAATAAAGAATTACACACACAAATCCAAAGTTACGCACAAACATGCTGACACAAGCTACAAATCATATTATATTCTCTCCATAAAAAACCTGCGTTGCTAAGGAAATCTAAAAGTTTACTTTTTCAGATTCTTCCAAAAATGACATAAACATGTTCGTCACCCCCAGACGATGAAAAAATAAAATGGTTGCTATGGAGATAAAACGAACAGAAAACCTCCACATTGAAAAAAGTGTTTATTTTTACTATGAATTTGTCACCAAGCAGGATGGCAGAGGGGGAGGGGCGTGTAGCAGCCACTCAGCCATTGAGGGCGGGGCGGGTAGCGCCTGCGGACCGTACAACACCGTTCATGGCTTTAGTTTTATGTCTCCTTTGATACTTGTGGTCTGCAAGTGGGCCCAGAGGACGAATAAAAAGGAGGTAGTGAAGGAGGACACGGGGTAGTCGGTGTCGGCCGGGCGGGGGGGTCGGATGTTTTTGATCTTCCTGCTCCTTCCTTCACGCCTGCTGAGTCAGAAAGTTCCACGTTTTTGTTATGATGACATCAGCTTGAATAAGTTCTGATGGAAAACTTATTTTACTCTTTAGTTCATCAAAAGTTGCTCATCTGAAAAATCTAATCTGCCGTTTTCCAGGAACTGCCCTGTTGTCGACCTCCTCTGCTGACGTCCCACATCGTTGACACCATCCCATCCTCCACATGTAACCAAAACATTCATCTGCACGTCTTACTTCATTTCTTTTTCCCTTTAAAGGTCTTCTCTGCCAGGACGTTCCCAGATACAGGAGCCTGCAGACTGTAACTCTCTTTTTTGGCTAGCACAGTCTACGCTAACATTTTCCTTTCTTTCATCCAGCATTCCTTCTTACGTCTCTCAGGAGCACAACTTTTCCGTTGGACATCTGTCAAATGCTCCTGGCTCTCCAGCCTCTCCTTGGGGTCCCACTTTTAGTCTTAAAACTAAGATTTGTTTCTGGCTGTTTCACTTCACTCTGTTCATGCAAACAAAGAAAATAATAAAGTTTTGGATAATAAAGTAAGAGAATCATTTGCTGTCACTGTTTAAACGTCATAATAATCATGGCTTTTAAAAACTGATTTAAAAATAAGTTTTCTTGCATTTAAAATGAGCTCCAACCCGTTTTAAAAGGGTCCCTGCAGGTCAAACCGGGCCAGCATCTGTGCTCCTTCCGTGTTTGGTTTTTCTAAATCTGGGAGCTCAAACATTCCCGAGCATCCCGGCTCGGATGGGTGGTCTCTGCTGGAGTCCAAACCGACAGAACTCCACTGTGCTTCCCCGTGATTTAACTCCTCTCCGGGTCTTTGTGGATGAATACCTGCGCCTGCACATGCAGTGACATCATCTGAGCTCCAGCGGGCCTCCATGTTTCCTAACAGAGGCCCTGTCACACGTGCAGCACGCGCTTGTTTACTTCTCGGTGTCACTTCTGCTCCACAGCGGGACGCGCTTCCCCTCCGCCCATGAATGTGAGAGGCTCTGCAGGGACGGAGGGAATGACACGAGTTTCTGTGACGGCGTTTCGGTGGTGAGGATGGCCCGCGGCCAGATAAGCTGCTTCTGGGCCCTCTCCCTCCCCGCTCTGCTGAAAAGAAACATGCCGTTGTGCAGCCGGACCCGAGCGCAGAACCGCTGTCCAACACGGCGTGGAGGTGCCAAGAGGCTGGAGGCTGGATGTCAGAGCTCTGCTGATGCAGAAGCTTCTCCTGCCTGATGTTACAGAGGAAGGTCTGACAGGCTCCGCCTCCACCAACACTTCCAGATTCTGGTTCCTCCGGGTCAGAAGTGGAAGGTTTTGTAATAAAACAGAATCAACACGGTTTTGTTTCTCATCCTCATTTTCCACCAACAAAAAAATGTCTTTTATTAGCAGCAGCCACAGTAAATATCCTTCGATTAGTTTTTATAGTCACTGGATTTTGATTGTTATTTGTTTACTTCCTATATTTTAGTAGAGTAAATCATTTCCCTTCAATTCAAATCAAGATTCTACAACCCAATATTTTAGTAATACCATCCACCTAGAGCAGGGGTCACAACCTTTAACAGTAAAAGAGCCATTTAGGCTCTTTTTATACCGATCAAAACCTAGAAGGAGCCGCATGGTCTTACTGTAGCCTTTAAGAAATTCGGATTTGCATTCATGACCATCTTTCAAAAATATATATATATGAATTACATTATTTTTTTTGGCACGAACAAAAGCAAAATATATTAAAAAAAAAAACTAGCATTTCTCAAAATGGGATTTGTGATACATTTTTACCTTTAGTAGAGGCCAAATTAGCAAAAAAGCTTGCTTGTTGCCTAATTACTAGCTGAGCTCCAAATTAGTATGAAATACCTCAGTAAATGAAATCAGCCAAAAATGTTAGCATGTTGCTAAAATAAAATCTAAACTCTAAATTAGCCCTAAAACTCTGGAAGATGGCAGATCAGCGAAAAATGTTAGCATATTGCTAAAATATTAGCTTAAGTCCAAATTAGCATAAAAATGTATTAGAGGCCAAATTAGCCAAAATAGCTAGCTTGCTGCTTAATTACTACCTGAACACCTAAATGGTCTAAAATTCCTCAGTAAACTAAATTAGTCAAAAAGTTAGCCTGTTGCTAAAATAGAAGCTAAACTCTAAATTAGCCTAAAAACTCCAGTAGATAACAAATTAGCCAAAAACGTTAGCATGTTGCTAAAATAATAGCTTATCTCCAAATTGTTGAGAGTTACTGTTTTATTTTTCTTCAGCCAGAGAGCCACCATGGAGGGATAGAAGAGTCACATGTGGCTCTAGAGCTGCAGGTTGATGACCCTTAGACCAAAGAACTTTAACCCTCTTATGGGGTCCAGGTGACCCGACCCTG
>NC_050515.1:2460272-2479003 GCF_002922805.2 Oryzias melastigma | reverse complement strand
CCCCCCCCCCCCCCATCACAAAGGTGGACAAGATCTTGTGTCTGTCACGGACACCAGTGAAGAAAAAAATAAAAAGATAAAAATTAGTCCAGTGCGATGTCTTGTTGGGTCCAGATGACCCCCACTTTAAATGTAAACATTCCTTAGATAGCACAAATACCTTTACAGATATTTAAATCAAAAATCAGTATCTTTTCATTTTTTCCGTTTTTGATTTTAAAAACGAACGATAAACTGATTATTTATCCCTGCAATAATTGCACAGAAAATGATTAGAAATTCCAGAAAACTGAGCATCTATTAGTTGAATAATTTATCTCTAATGCATTTTGGAACAATTTACATTATTGGCTCTTACTTAAAATTCCAAATATTGGCAGATTTTTCTATTTAAGGACATCATTTTTAGGTTTCTTTTAAAAAACCAAAAAGTGTTTGAAATGTTCTAACTATCTTGGATAAATTCTATAAACGTGGATTCCTTAAAGCTTTAACTCCAGAGCTCCGGTGTTTATCTTCTTTGATTTACAGTTTCTGTTCAACCGTTAACATGATAATTCCAGCAGATTCTGACGGAGAAAAGCGGCGGTTGAAAAGTTGCAGCATGTCAAAGATTTTGTGTTTACGCTTCAGGCGTTAAAGGGTTAAAATGACAAATGTATTTCATGATTTTATTGTATATATATTTATATAAATGTGTCTCATAGTGTGATGTGAACAAAACGTTGAAATTGTTGGAATAAAGATTTTAAATTAGTTAATGCTGTTAAACTTGTAACGAGTTGCATGAATTACACTCTTTACCTAAATCAGGGTTTAACTAATTTCCCTTTTTAATCAACACAAACTATTCAAACAAATAAACACATATTCTTTAAATTCCCCCCCCAAAACAAAATGAAAAAATTTCCTCTTATTCTTTTCAGTCTCTTTAGGCTATTTAGTCTTTCTTCCAGTGTTCATGTAAAATTCCAGCGTCCAAAAAAATATAGATCCACCAGGAACAGAAGTCCAAAAAAAGAAAAAAATGGAATAGTCTCACCAAAATGGATATGGTTGTGGTTTCCTCCCTTAATCCAGCCTTTTGTGGGTAGGTTATCTTTTTTTTAATTCTTTCTGGGGTCCCTCGTAGCCTTCCCCAGTCTTTTGTCTTATTCCTCCATCTGACCGGCCGCCGACGCCCCAAACTTTTCTCTTTTTATTTCCTTGCTGGTGACTCCGCCCACTTCCTCCAGAATTCACACAATACAACACAAAAATTCTGCACAGTATATATAAAAAAACAGTTTCTATTACTTTTAGAGCATGAGTATTTTCAAACCCCTGTGGACTTAATTCATATCATTCTTTTTATTTAATTTGTCCACTGGATACTTTTGTGGCAATGCTACAAACTGTTTAATAATTTATGTCTTGGTGAACTTGTGTATAAGTATATTTTTATGTAGAAATATGTTTTTTCATTCATTTTTAAACTTGATGTTAAGTTCTGCGTCTGTGTTCTTGGTTTCCTGGATAAAGCTTCAGTCTTTTTGATTAATTATTGTTTTAAAAGTAGTAAAAATGTGACGTTTGAAAAGACAAACTTCAAACTTTTCAACAATGAATCGAAGTTCCTGCAGTGGTTTTATGGTTTGTTAATGATGTGTTTCTGTCTAACAAAGATCTGGTGACTATTGCGAAGCATGACTGTAGAGGCAGACTCCTCGTGTCTATAATAGGAGGAGAAAACGAGCCTTGTGCAGCTTCTGGAGGCATTTTAATTGCTGGAACACAGAGCCAAGCTAAAAATGTCTCTGCTGGCTTCTAGCATGAGAGGAAACACAAAAGCGCTTCTTTCATGCTTCATTTGGAACAGAAGCATTTTGAAATTGTGGCAAAGACGTCAAAAATTCTTCTGCTGCTTCAAAAAAATGTTTCTGGGAAAGAATAGAAGATTTCTCTGATAGTCTGAAGAGGTTCATCCTGCTGTGACTCAGCATTCCTGATTCACGATTTCTGTTTTCACTTCAGTCTCTGCAGTCATAGTGAAACTTAACCGGCTGGCAGCAGCGACTGTAGTGAGAACGCTTGTAGAAATCGAGATTTACTGTGATGTTTTTCTCATTCCAACCGTCCTTACAGGAGGATACGGAGCTGAACGATGATCAAACCTGTACAGCAGGAGTGTCAAACTCAACCGCACAAGAGGCCAAAATCTAAAACACACCTGAGGTCGAACAGGATAAACATTTATTAAACACTCTAAAACTACATTTTAAAACTTTAAAACCGTAACTTTGGAATTTCCATTTCAGTGGGGAACACTAAACAGTTCAAGTTTAATCCAGACTTATCTTTATCTGTTGGCTCTCCTCCACAGAGGATGACATCGATCATCACTTTTTGAGTTTGAGCTTCTCCCAGATACAAACCTCAGAGGTTCACGAGAAGTCTGGAAGCTCCAACACAAAGACGTGAAGATCTCACTGAGCAACGTGGATGGAATGGTATGGGACTGAAGTTTAATGAGAAACTCTCAGCTGAGGAGCCACATCCTCTGTGATTCAATCACAAATCCATCGCGGTGTTCCTGAACTGTTGGCATGCTTCACAGTGGAGGTGAATACTGTACGAGGTCAAATTGTTCTTTTCTTTTTTTGCAATAACAGGGAGACTGTGAGGACAGTTGTGACTTTAGATAAGACCTTTCACGTGGAGGGTTGGAAGCAGGAAAAAGAGAGAGCTGGAAGGCCGTAACCAACTAGAGATGCTACGCTAGCCTGTTACCATTCTCCAGGATACATGAAGAGCGATGCCATAGTGGACATGTCAGTAAACACTGAGATACGGCTTAGCTGATACAGCAAAATGACTATAAAATGATTCATTTTGGTCCAGTTTTAAACGGAAAAAAATTCTCAGGTCATGGTTTGATGTTTTTGTACAAATTGCAACAGATGAACGACATTTCAAACGTTTCTGTAAATAAATGTTACTATAAAGGAAATGGAATGTATACCTATACATGTATTTTATTCAAATCAGCACACAGACTGAGTTCCATATAAATTGTTTATGTTAACATCACCTCAGACCCCTTGTGGTGGTTGTATATGGACCAGTCCCCAACTGGGGCAGCAGGACGCCCTGGGAACAGTGCGCCCCAGTTGACAGTCACACCAGTCGGGGTGGCCCTGCAGACAGGAGAGAGGGCACAGTGAGGACGTGAGTCCACAGTTCTGGTGCGGTGAGGTCCGGGCGGCATTCGCCTTAAAGCGGCCTCCCAGTCGATATTTTGTGGCTCCTGCCTTCATATGAAAGTTCAATGTCTACTAAGCAATATCTTCTGCATGTCCATGTTTCTTTGATGATAGCTTGGGATGTTTCAGCTGTATGTTTAAAACGTTGCATTAGGTGTTGTCGTTGGATCTGGTCGTCAGAAAAGTCCTTAGCAACAGTTGCTAGCGTCATGCGCTCCTGTCGTTTCACAGGACACTCAGAAGATATGGTGTAGTAGTACAAAGACATGAACTTGAACTTGTTCAGTAGACATAGACAATAGACCAAAGACATAGTTTACAGTGGAAGCAAAATCATATTTTTGGTACAATGGATGAATGAATGCCAGAGTCGAGGTCCACGGCCAAGATGAGCCAGAGGCCAGGTCCACGGCCAAGACGAACCAGAGGGCAGGTCCACGGCCAAGACGAGCCAGAGGGCAGGTCCACAGCCAAGACGAGCCAGAGGCGAGGTCCACGGCCAAGACGAGCCAGAGGCGAGGTCCACGGCCAAGACGAGCTAGAGGGGAGGTCCACGACCAAGACGAGCCAGAGTGGAGGTCCACGACCAAGACGAGCCAGAGGCGAGGTCCACGACCAAGATGAGCCAGAGGGGAGGTCCACGACCAAGACGAGCCAGAGGCGAGGTGCACGGCCAAGACGAGTCAGAGGCGAGGTCCACGGCCAAGACGAGCCAGAGGTGAGGTCCACGGCCAAGACGAGCCAGAGGCGAGGTCCACGGCCAAGACGAGCCAGAGGCCAGGTCCACGGCCAAGACGAGCCAGAGGCCAGGTCCACCGCCAGGACGAGCCAGAGGCGAGGTGCACGGCCAAGACGAGCTAGAGGCGAGGTCCACCGCCAGGACGAGCCAGAGGCGAGGTGCACCGCCAGGACGAGCCAGAGGCGAGGTGCACGGCCAGACGAGCCAGAGGCCAGGTCCACGGCCAAGAACAGAAGACGATCCACCAGGAATCAGTCCCACTCTGAGATGATGTCAGAGGCGTCAGAGATCAGTCTAAACCATGGTTGCCCAAAGTTGGGCCAAATTTGGCCCGTCAAAGGTTACCTTCTGGCCCGCCAAGTCGTGGCTGCGGATGCCGCAGAGTGTTTGAGTTAAAACCTGTAACCTGATTCCCATTGATTCACTATGATGTTCCAAAACTCTACGGCTGTAATTTATTTCCAGGCTCTGGGTGGCGCTGTTAGCAATTTATTTGCTTGCTATGTGTATAACAACCTACAAGAGAGTCAGCTCTGGTTTTTTATTGTTAGAAATTCCAAAGAGCCTTTATGGTCACTTCTATTTTAAGCTAGCCAAGATGGAGCGACAACGACAAATGGATGAAGTCCAAAGACGTCTCTCTTTAGAATCCCAGTTTGCTGTTTTCATTGGAAGAAAGTTTGTTTTAGCTTGTTATTGTTTTTTAACTTCCGCTCTCTTCGGGGTCCAGTTGACTCCAACCACATATTGGTATGTGATTTATTCCATGACAAAGGTGGACAGGATTTTATGTCTGTCATGGACATTAGTGAAACTCAAAAATCAAAGATAAAAAAAAGTTCAGCGCACTGTCTTGGGGGGTCCAGATGACCCCACTTTCATTGTAAACAAACTAAGGAGAGCGGAAGGGTTAAGAATGGCCAGTGAGGCCTCGCTGTCAAAGGTTTCAAAGACAAAAGTTATTTACTTTCTATTCTTACGAAATAAATTAAACCTTATTTTTTATTTTCTCCTTTTATTTCATGACATGCAAAAAAATATTGTATTTAGCCCACGGACTGGGATATTATTTAGATTTTGGCCGTTTGAGCAAAAAAGTTTGGGTACCTCTGGTCTAAACGTTCACTATTGAGAGTAAACTCGCTCAGATCTTCCTAAAATGTTTTCAAGAAGTTCTCCTTTATCAGCAGACAGTAATAATTTACTCGTGAAAAGTCACATTCTTGTTTTTAGACATATCCAATGTGGTACATGTTAAAGTCAAGGCCCAGGGGCCGTATCCGGCCCTCCGGGTGATTCTATCCGGCCCTCCAGATTGTTTTATTTTGTTGTTATTAATGGTTCGATGTTATCTTGCGCTCTTTTCTAACTTGTATAGTTCTGACACAAAATATATTTTACTGAGGGTAAAATATCGAAAGTTGTTTAAGGTTTAAATTGATTTATTCTGGAATAATATTCCTGCCTTTTTATTAATCATAATTTTGTTAAAAAGTTATAGTTTTAAAAGTTGGCATTCTGCTATCTTTTTTGAGTATTTTGGCATTTAGATTTTTTTAGGATATTTTGGAGTTTAGCTAATATTTCAGCTGTTTTGGCTAAATTAGGCTTTTCTTTTTAAGGTTTTTTTGTCTGTTTTTGAGCTAATATTTTAGCTAAATGCTAGCCGATTTCTTCTGGAATCGTATTCTTGTCTGTTTTTATTCATAGTAATGTTAAAACGCTACATTTTTAAAGTTTTAAAAATTAAGTTTTAGTCTGTTTAATAAATGTTTATCCTGTTTGGCCTGCGATCAAAGGTGCCTTTTGGATTTTGGCCCCCTTTTTGACACCCCTGCAATATAACGTCCATTTTTGCATACGCAGCAAGCTAGCATAGCAACTTTAGCCTATATATAACTCATTGGCAGTAACAAGCAGCAATATGCAGTAGCTGTTCATCATGACTTCAGACAAATACATTCTGCATTTCTAGATATATTTTGGCTCAAAGACAGATTTCTAGTTAAAACACTTTCAGACAGCAAGAGGAGTCCTGATGATTCTCTCATTCTCCAGCATTTGGTTTCCATTTGTTTCTGTTGCAGAAGGAGAGTGAAATATGCCATAAGTCAGGAACGCGTCAGCATCTCTGAAGGTGAAACGATAAATCTTTAAGGAGTGCATGGAAAGTTTAAAACCACATGTTGAAAGCATTCAGATACACACAGAGTCTGCTTCCAGGCTTAACCATGGTCACACAAAGACGAAAATTCTGTAGAATCATCAGATCTCAACATTCAGGTCGAAAAGGAACTTTTATTTAAAATTCTATAGTTGGAAAACTGTACAATCTAAGGGGATAAACACAGGAGCAGACATGGACCACAGACGGTTCACGGAGCTTCACGATCCACTGAAAACGTAAGTGACATTTATCCACGATTGTGCAAAAAACACAAACGGAGGCGAGAACGCAGCTCCAGTTCCAGCTGCTTTATGTTGAGCTTTAAGCGGTTTAACAGCGAGGGGGTCTGCGGTTTGTCATGAAACCCCGCCCCCTCCTTCAACAGCTCTCTCCTCTGGAGCTCTAGGGAAACCTCCACCAAGCCGAATTCCTTCCCCACTTCTCAGCTCCACTCTGGAGGTGATTTATGGCCGACCTTAAAGAGATGGAGGTAAAATACCGTCTGATCCTGCATGTGGGGGCAGTACTGGGGTAGTACTGGGGTAGTACTGCGGTAGTACTTAAGCAAAAAGGCAGAAAACATTGATTACAAAAGTACAATTGATCAGCCGAAAGCTTAGACATCAATGCAGACATGTTTGTATGTACAGATGTGTCTTTAATGCAGGCTTACGCCTGCATTAAAGACACATCTGTACATACAAACATGTCTGTACTGAAGCGTATACATTACTACAGCTAACTCGTAGCATTTGTGGCTCATAGTAAAAAGATGGAAGGATTGCACAAACATCAGAAGGAGGATAAACTTTTATAAATATATTAAACACTACTTTCACACAGATTATTCGTCAAATGAGTCTAAACTGGACACACTTCTATTAAATGTAGTGGTATTAGCATGAGTCAAGAAGAAATTAACGTTCATGGTTTCTATCTTAGCAGTCACTCTTTATGCTAACACCCAGCCAGCAAGGCCAAGCGGCCCCATATGGTTTAAAAGTGGGCAGAAATTTGGGCCCCTCCTGTTCTTGCCCACATTGGTTTAAGTGGGGATTCAGTGGGTTAGCTTGCTATGCTAGCTAGCCACCCAGTGGACAGCATAGCATGCTAGCAAGTTCTGCCGTAGCATGCTAGTAAACTCTTCTGTAGCAAGTTAGCGAGCTCCGCTGCAGCATGATAGCAAACTCTTCTGTATCGAGCTAGCGAGCTCCACTGTTTCAAGTTAGCGACTTCTGCTGTAGCATGCTAGCGAGTTCTGCTGTAGCATGCTAGTAAACTCTTCTGTAGCAAGCTAGCGAGCTCCGCTGTTGCATAATAGCAAACTCTACAGTGAGCAAGGAAGTTCCTCTCCACCATTGAGCTAGCAGGTTCCTCTGTATCGAGCTAGTGAGCTCTGCTGTTCCGAGTTAGCGAGTTCTGCTCTAGCATGCTAGTAAGCTCTTCTGTAGTAGGCTAGCGAGCTCCGCTGTAGCATGCTAGAGAGCTCTGCTGTAGCAAGCTCCACTGTAGCATGCTGGTAAGCTCTTCTGTAGCATGCTACCTAGCTCCATGCTAGGATGCTAGTTAGCTCCACTGTATTGAGCTTGTAAGCTCCACTGTAGCATGCTAGCGAATGGCGCTATGGCAAGATAGCCAACCCTACAGCAAGGAAGGGAGCTCCTCTGTATTGAGCTAGCAAGCTCCACTGTAGCAAGCTAGCGAACACCACTGTAGCATGATAGCAAACTCTACAGTGAGCAAGGAAGTTCCTCTCCACCATTGAGCTAGCGAGCTCCTCTGTATCGAGCTAGCAAGCTCCTCTGTATCGAGCTAGCGAGCTCCTCTGTATCGAGCTAGCAAGCTCCTCTGTATCGAGCTAGCGAGCTCCACCGTTTCAAGTTAGCGAGTTCTGCTGTATCAAGCTAGCGAGTTCTGCTCTAGCATGCTAGTAAGCTCTTCTGTAGCATGCTACCTAGCTCCACGCTAGCATGCTACTTAGCTCCACTGTATTGAGCTTGTGAGCTCCACTGTAGCAAGATAGCCAACTCTACTGCAAGGAATGGAGGTCCCCTGTATTGAGCTAGCAAGCTTAGCTGTGTTGAGCGAGCAAGCTCCACTGTATCGAGCTAGCAAGCTCTGCTGTCCACCAGGCGGCTGGATAGCATAGCGACCCACTGAATCCCCACTTAAGCCAATGAGGGCAAACACAGGAAGGACCACCATGGAAACTGCAGACAAACCCAATGGGGGTCCACATTTTAAACCATATGGGATCCACTTGGCCTTACTGGCTGGGTAAACTCAACAATTGGCATAAAAATCTAGAAACAGGTGAGCTGAGTCTTCATTTCAGGTACAATTTCAACATTTTTTGTCTGATGTAATATTGAAGCCGATCCATGGAGGATGTCTCTGTCTGCAGTCATGACGGAGCATGTCAGTGATAATAAGATGAAAAGAATCCTCATTAATCCTCAATGATTGCAGGTTCTTTAGGTGATCGTCGTTTCACAGACCAACCAATCAGCTGAATAAATGAGGGAGGTACAGAGATGAAGACACCAGGAGATCAAGAGGATGAGGAGGAGGAGCAGAAACGGCTTTTTTCAGACACGAAAAGCTAAACGAATATTTCTGCATTTAGGTGAAGGCTCAACATTATTTAGAACATTTCCTTAAAGACCCACTTCGATAGTTTTTTTAACATGTTCTTGTGACATTTCTGATGTATAAAGACAATTCAGCTTAAAACTGCATTTCTGAGTATTTTTTTATTCCTGTGAATCAGGAGCAGATGAAAAAATGCAGTTTGAAAAAGATTGTATTTGTGACGTAGAAAACATGCTGGGCGGGGCCACAAATTCTATACTCTTATGATCTCGGCAACAAAAGGGGGCGGAGTTGCTCTGTGCCCAAACTTAACGTGAATTTCCAATGAACTCCAGCCGCTCTGCAGAAACTATGTCTGGGTGTATTCACACTGGACTCTTTTGGTTCACTTTAAGTGAGCCAGAGTTCGCTTCACCTGATAATCCGGAGCAGTCTGAATACACCAAAGTGGACCCTGATCCAGGACCAGGAAGTGCTCTCAAGCCCATCTTTTGAGGTGGTCTCTGTTAGTTTCCAATTGGACTGAGCTCCAGTTCGCTCTGAGTTTCCACATTCTGAATAGACTCCATGCTCGGAGTGGAACCACTGGACCAAATTAACCTTGTAGCCGAGCATTATGGGATGTGAACAGAGTAACGGAGGCTGGTGGGATGAATGCAGGCTCATTAAAACAACTTTTAACGTGATCCACATGGCTTCTCACAACGTTGTCCCAACAGTTCATAACCTCATTTCCACTGAGTGGTTCCGGTTTGATCCGGTATTTTGAGGATTTTCATTGTAAAATGGACCCAAAAAAGTACCGGACCGTATTTCTTGAGGGCCCCCCTCCATTGTCGGTCCATACAAAAATGGAACGGGACAGTTGGTGCGGAGTCGCTGTAGCAACCCGCTGATTAGCAGAAAATGATGATGTCATTAGAAAGCACCAGTATAGCGCTAAGCTAGCGTTTCCACCGTTTTCTGCTTTACAGTTGTATTTATCTTCGCAATCTTCTTTCAAACAGCATTAAATTCATGTTGTAGATGATGTACAAAAACTAAAGCAAGAAAAAGACGAGTTGCTGGATGACCTCCGTTGTTGTTGCTTTGCTAGTCGTCGCTCTACAATGACGCTAGCGGACTACACGCCGCAATGGGTCATGAAAACAAACCGCTCAGAGGAAGTGAGGCTTAACTGAGTGGAAACGTTCGCCAGAATTAACTGGACTGTCACGTTTCACTCCTTACCGGACCAGGAAACGAGTGGAGACGAGGCTAAAAGGTCATAATACTTGTTAGCATACTTCGTAGCGTCCTCGGTAGCCGCCTTGCAGGATGCATCCACAGCACAGAAGTAGCAAGAAAAGTTCAAAATATGTCAGTGAAATAAAAAGTTTGAATAAGTGAACGATCCCGACAAGAATTGCAAATTGTTGGACTTCCATTATTCTGTCTCTCCTCTCTTTGCCCCGCCCCCCTAAATCCTGGCCAATGACTGAAGAGATCCTTGGCCACATGGTTTTGTTTACAAGATTTCATTCGGAACTTAAAAGTCGCTTTGAAAATAGATCAGATCGGAGCGGGTCTTTAAGAACACGGTCCTGCTTCTTTGTGAACGACCTCAGGTTCTGATTTTCAGGAACATCAGGAAGTAAAGTGAATCTGATTGACCACAGCTGAACTCCCACTGATTCAACGGGAATCTTCAAGTGAAATGAGGCTCCCACTTCCTCCACAGACTCATCATCTCATCTCTTCTTCTGGTGTTTGTCATTAATGCCACTTCTCTACCTTTAAAATACGACAACGCTTTCAGCTCCACGAGTAAAAGAGTCAAATCTAATAAATACAGACACATTTACAGCTGATTATGTGCACAAAAACAAGGAATTATACGGGATTACATTCAGACACGCTGTTAGCAAAGTCTGTTTTTAAATGAACCTCTTTTTGGTCGATGCATTTCTAAACTAAATTTGAAATATTAAAAGGAAACTAAAACCTGTTTTTGAGTATTTTTCATTCTCATTTATTTCTGAAGTGAAGAATTTTCTTGCTTTCTTGGAAGTCCCACCTTCAAATAGACTCATTGAGCAAAAACATTCAAAAACAATCTGATTGATTGGATGAATGTCGGTCTTTTTTACAAAAACCGTCCTGTTGGGCATCTCTGAGCAGCAGATGGTCCATCGTACGTTTGATTATTTTAAAAAAGCATTTAAAACTGTTGGCTCCCCTCCTCCTTACAGAAAAAAGGAGGTCGTCGTGTTCCAGAGGAGACCCGAGGCCTCCTCAGTCGAGTCCAGTGGAGCGGGTGAAGGGTGAGTGGTTGATGAGAAGACGCTGGAGCTTCACAGAAGAAGCTCAGCTTCCCTTTTAAATAGAAATGTGAAGGTCACAGAACTCCCACATGGGACCGTCTCAGGACAGGAAGCGGTCTGCAGAGTCCAGACCTCCGACTGCTCCACTTTGGTGGCAGTTTCTGCATCGTTTCAGCGGCTCCTCCATCACAAAGGTCCCGGACTGCTGCAACAGTTGTAGTGATTACTGTGCTCGTGGTCCGCCAGCTCCACGTCCGGCTTTGCGCCGCACTCCGGACGCTTCTTGAAGAAGTCGGACACAAAGACGACCTGCGGATGGAGAGGAAAACGGGAGGAATCAGACGTGACGGCCGAGCAAAGCTTGTCCTGTAAAAACATGGGAGACGTGAAGGATGTCAGGGCAGGGCTGGAAAATGATGATTACATGTGTGAGGAGAGGGCCGAGCGCACAGCTGTAGGATGACACACAGGAACACACACAGAGACGGCACAACCCTGACGGCTGTAAAGACCTCCGCGCTGAAGGCCAGAGGTTCAGCTCTCACAATGCTTGAAGACCAGATGGAAAAGTGATGAAATCAGCTCACTCAAAGCTCCATTTAAAAGCAAATAATAAAGGCAAAACATCTTCATAAGTGATTGCTTTGAAGATCCCTGGATTTCTAATCTCTATAATTAGTGAGGCTAAGACAGACGCGCTCATATTTGCTTTCCCAAGGACTCCAAACCACAGAGTGTTTGAAGCTGAGATGTCATCAGGTACAGGAAGAGGTGGGAAGGAAAAAAGGATGGGCGTTTTGAGCAACTCGGGACTTAGGAAGGCGTTGGGAGGACCTGCTAACCGCTCCGTGGAAGAGTTAAGTCTCAACGGGTGCAGAGGGGTTGCCTGGAGACTTACGTTGAGCACGGCAACAAGAGCTCCCTGCAGCAGCCCCACCAGCACGTCGCTCCAGTGATGCTGGTAATCCGAAACTCGGGTGTAACCCACATAAACCGCGAAGACCACCAGGAAGAACTGGATGGTGGGCCGGACCAGTCTGGCCCACTTGGCCACGAGTCGGGCCTGCACGTAGAGCTGTGGTGGGAGGGAGGGGGGAGGAGGTGATCACACAATCGTAAGTTACCACAGATTCTGACACACAGCATCAAAAGGTACACATCTCTTTATTTGCTTAAATGTTCACTCCGACCATCTTTAGATCCATTTTCAAACCAGTGGTCTTTTAATAAGCCCCAAAAAAAAAAAAGTTGTCGTTTTCTGGGACATAGTTTCTGCAGAGCAGCAGGAGTTTATCACAAATTCACTCCAACATTGTGGGCCGGATGTTAGGTGCAGAGAAACCCCGCCCCCCATTTCCTACCCGTTGCTGAGACCTCAGAGTGTTTTCTACATCACAAATATAATCCTTTGAAACATTGTTTCGTCTGCTCCTGATTCACAACAATTTGAACCTGCGATGACGCTAGTGCGAAGGTTTTTCGCTGAATGTGGTCGCTGAAGATGCTAAAGGCATTTATTTTGATTGCTAAATTAAGTCATGAATGTGTTGAATGTTTTGATACAAAACGGGCATAGTTTGCAGAAAGTGCAGAAAGACTGAAGAATTTCATGAGAAAAAAAAAAAATCACAACGTTGCTAAAATATTAGCTTGACTCAAAATTATTCCAAAAAAACCTCAGTAGATGTCAAATAAGCCAAAAAAGACCACCACGATGAGAAAAATGCCACAAGATGTTAAAAACACCATTTCATTTTTTAATATATGTATGTAATCTAAGATATTTAGTCACAAATTGAGAGGAAAATAAACAAGAAGAAACAAGAATAGACGATTAGCATGTTTCTGAATTTCTGAAAGAAGGAATAATAATAGTGTTTTTAACATGTTTTTGTGGCATTTTTCTGATGATGGAGGACAGATATGAACAAAATACACTTAAAATAGCATTTCTGAATAATTCTTTATTCAAATTGCTATGAATCGGAAGCAGACAAAAAAGTAGTTGTTTGAAAAAAAAATTATTTGTAGAAAATAAAGTGGGCGGGGCAACAAGCTCCCAGCTCCGCCTCATTCTGATGCTCCTGCAGACAAATCGATCCGTGAACGTCTTTGTTTTCCTCGTCTGAGCTGGAATCTGGATCTAAACTTGTTCAGGAATGCTCTGTGGAGGCGGACTGTAAGCTAGCAGGAGAGAGTGTAAACAAAGGAATGATGGGAAATAAGGGCGGGCTTGTTCCATGCCAACAGTCACGCCCCCAATTTAGAAGTGAATTACTAATAAACTCCTGCTGCTCTGCAAAAACTGTCCAAAAAAGTTTTTCAGATTTTGTCTAAAAACGAAATAATTCTACTAAAAAGACCACCAGGAACAATAAAAATAGATCAAAAGAGGGTCAGAGTGGGATGTAGAAACTCAAAACGACAGCTGAGGATTTTTTCTGTAAACAAAAACAAACTGAACTGTTTACAAGCTGCTGAAAACAGACGTGTTCACTTCTTCTGGGCTGAAAAAGCTGAAGCTCGTGTGCTAAACTGAAAACTGAAACAGTTTCCTCCAACACAAAAGCAGATCTTCAGATGTTTGAAACACACAAAGACCGATGGATTCATGTGTTTGGATGGTTACTTACCGCCAGGAAGAGCATGCAGTACATTCCAAAAGAGGAGTGACCGGAATAGAAGGACAGTCTGCAGATAAACGAGACAAAGATGTTCATTCAGCGGCATCGTTCTCCTCTGACATGAAGGGAAATTCCCAAATGAAGACTTCTTCCTTTGTTTTCCTACCAAATGGAGGCGTTTTAAACTGAAATCTACAACCAAACTCCCAACGACTAGATTCTTTATTTAACTGGATATATTATCTTTTAATATAAATCTGGATAAATTCAATATTTTAGCAGAATATGTCATTTCTGCTTCATGCAGGAACGGTCTCCCACCTGGCCTCCGTGACCTTCCGCAGGTCGCCGGTGCAGTTGACCACCTGCATGCTCCCCAAGCACTGCTTTGGGGCGCACGCGGCCAGGAAGTGGGGCCGCGGACGGCCGATCGTGTACTTGGCGATGTCCGTCAGCGACTGGCTGGCGACCGCGCCGAACAGAAAGGTGCCCACCACCTTGTAGAGAGCGGCCACATACTGGTTGAAGCCCGAGTTCGAGGAAACCCGTTTGATGTAGACCAGATACGCCTCGCCGGATGAGATCTGAGGAGACATTTTTAGGAAAATTACATTTTTTTCGCACAAGCTGGAGTTGAGATGACGCTGTAAACGTACTATGAGGACAGAACAGGTGATGGTGACGCCCGCCAGGATGCCGCGGGTGATGGTGTCGGGCTTGACGGGGTACTTGATGCTCTCGTCGTTGCAGAAAATCTCCCTCATGTGCGGCTTCTTTAAGATGTTCAGGATGATGGAGGGCAGCGCCACTGAAAAGAGGAGAGCAGCTGGATGAGAGGAAGATCTCTTTGGTGACACTGTGACTTCAAATGCTTGGTTAATACGCATAAATGAAAGAGAAGGACCCGGCTGCAGACTGGGGGTGCCACAAACGATTATTTTAATAGTCGACTGATCACTGATTATTTTTTTCCAATTAGTCGACTAAATGGGTAATGCACAAAATGGATGTAAAACACAAATTTCAACCATCACCAGCTTTAAACTAACTAAAACTAGATATATAGCATTAATTTAAAAAAAAGCCTATGTTAGCCTAAAGAGCTAGCATGTAGCTGATATATTAGCTAAACTCCAAATTAGCCTAAAAAACAACAACAAAAAAAAACTAAATTAGCCAAAATAGCTAGCATGTAAATGAAATATTAGCTAAACCCTAAATTGACCTAAAAAAATGAACAAAAAAAAAATCACAAATTAGCCAAAATGGCTAGCATGTAGCAGAAATATTACTTCAATTCCAAAATGGCCTAAATAATAATAATAAAAAAAAAACCTATGTTAGCCAAAACAGCTAGAATGTAGCGGAAATATTAGATAAATTCTGAAAAAAAACCTATTTTTCTTTTAAAAAGCCTCTTAGCCGAAATAGCTAGAATTTAACTGATATTAACTAAACCCTAAATTAGACAAACCAAAAAAATAAGTTAGCCAAAAGAGCTAGCATGTGACTGAAATATTAGCTAAACTCCAAATTAGTCTAAAAAACAAACAAAAAAGGCCTGAATTCACCTAAACAGCTAGCATGTAGCTGAAATATTAGCTAAATTCCAAAATAGCCTAATTTTTTTAAAAAGCCTGTTAGCCAAAACAGCTAGTATGTAACTGAAATGTTAGCTAAATTCCAAAACAACCTAAACTTTTTCTTAAAAAGCCTAAGTTAGCCAAAACAGCTAGCATGTAGCTGATATATTAGCTAAACTCCAAATTAGCCTAAAAAACAACAACAAAAAAAAACTAAATTAGCCAAAATAGCTAGCATGTAAATGAAATATTAGCTAAACCCTAAATTGACCTAAAAAAATGAACAAAAAAAAAATCACAAATTAGCCAAAATGGCTAGCATGTAGCAGAAATATTACTTCAATTCCAAAATGGCCTAAATAATAATAATAAAAAAAAAACCTATGTTAGCCAAAACAGCTAGAATGTAGCGGAAATATTAGATAAATTCTGAAAAAAAAACTATTTTTCTTTTAAAAAGCCTCTTAGCCGAAATAGCTAGAATTTAACTGAAATATTAACTAAACCCTAAATTAGACAAACCAAAAAATAAGTTAGCCAAAAGAGCTAGCATGTAGCTGAAATATTAGCTAAATTCCAAAATAGCCTAAATTTTTTTAAAAGCCTGTTAGCCAAAATAGCTAGCATGTAACTGAAATGTTAGCTAAACTCCAAATTAGCATAAAAAACAAAACAAAAAAGCCTAAAGTAGCTATAATAACTAGCATGTAGCTGAAATATTAGCTAAACTCCATAATTGCATAAAGAAAACCATACTAAATGTCCAAAAACTATCAGAATGTCATTATAACTTCACCACACTCTGGCTCCATAATATAAAGTAACGACTATTCGACTATTAAAACAGTCGACTGCTGTAGCAGCTCTACTACAGCCAAGTTGCTGCTTGACATCATTGTAACAATTCCCAAGGATCACTAGTGAGTTACACCGTCACAGCATCGACAGAAGGAGTTCAGAAGAGTTCAGAAATGTAGTAAAAAACTTTTATTGAAGCTTAAAGCAGGAAAAACAAAATTAAAATCAAGTTTTCTTGAAGTGATTTTTCTGGTTCTGGTGTCTGCAGTTGTGCATAACATAGTTGATGACATCACTTCCTGTTCTGTGAACTCTAAAGTTCTTTCTCTTTGGATTTTGGTTTCTAAACTCTCATTGATGGAAACAACCCACAGAAGAAAACATTGGATGGTTAAATGTCAGGGGGAGGAATTCACAGCAAGAAAAACAAACGGAGGGAAAAGTTCTTGGATCGGCGCATCTGTTAAAGGACACACACAATGATGAGTTACACACATCGTTTCCAGCCCAACACAACACACAAACCTGCAACAGTCCTGAATGATGTGCTCGTCCAAAATACCACAGAGAGAGAATGAGAGAGAGAGAGCACGATGTCCTTCACTGTTCAAAATAACGTCTACGCCAAAAACACACAGAGTGAAAACTCTCCAGCTCGGAAACGTTTGTTCAAGTGACCACTTCCAATAAAAAGTCTTTGTAAACATGTTTGAAACTCTAGCGTTCATGCATCGCTGCAAACGTTTCAAGACCATTTTTGGGGTCTAACGTTCAAAACACATGGCCAAGTTGAACTTTGATGAGTCAGGGACTCAAAATTGGTAGTGACCATTGACTGTATAAAGCATTGACAGAAGGCCATAAAGGAGCTGGACTGAGTGACCCCTTCCAAACAGGAAATACCCGCCGCTACAAGAAGCCAAAATCCCACAGACTTCTATAGAGGAATAATCTGCTCTTACTCAGTTATTCTAGTGGTCACAATAACATTCTTGCTGGCCCCCACCTTGAACGTTTGTCTGGCAATTCTTCCGAGCCGCTTTCAGTGGATGGAGTTTGGACTTTGAACAAGCTCACTCATGATTGGCGACAGCAGTTGCCATAGAAACGCTAACTCAGACCGATTCGGACCAATCAACACGGCAACGTCGATATCTTGGAAAAATGGCGAATGAATTGGCTTCAATTGGCTAGTGATGTCACACCCATCCATCCATCTTCTTCGCTCATCCGGGACCGGGTCGTGGGGTCAGCAGTCTAAGCAAAGATCTCCAGACTTCCCTCTCCCCGGTCACTTCCTCCAGATCCTCTGGGGGGACCTCAAGGTGTTCCCAGGCAAGTCGAGAGACATAGCCTCTCTAGTGTGTCCTGGGTCGTACCTAGGGTCTCCACCCAGTGGGACATGCCCTCCCCAGGAGGCTTCTGGACCAGATGTCCGAGCCACCTCAACTGACTCCAAGTGCTCTCCGATTGACCGAGCTCCTCACCCTATCTCTAAGGGAGCGCCCAGCCACGCTCATTTCATCCACTTGTTGTCGGGGTCTCGTTCTTTCAGTCATGACCCAGAACTCATGACCATAGGTGAGTGCTGGAACGAAGATCGACCAGTAAAAAGACCTTTGCTTTCTCTCTATTTACCACCGCGACTGCATAACGGCGGTCTAATCCACCTGTCGATCTCACGCTCTGATCTTCCCTCATTCATGAACAAGACCCCAAGATATCCAAACTCCTCCACCTGAGGCAGGAGCACTCCACCCACCGAGAGAGGACAAACTCCCTTTCTCAGGTCGACTCTGTCCAGTTCTCTATTACACAGTCAATGGTAGTGACATATGGATGGTTTACTTTTTCAAAACACAGAAGTACCAACTGTTTGAAAACTGATCTCAGACAGAACTATATGACACCAAACTTTTCGTGTATCAAACTAGAGGTGTGAGGAAAAGTCTGGATCCAGATTCACCAGATGGCGCACAAAACCTCTTCCAAGCTACTAGCGCTGCAACAAACGATTATTTTATTGGTCGACCGATTATTTTTTCCAATTAGTCGACTAATCAGGTCATGCGGAAACTGGATGAAAGCACACATCTTAACCATCATTAGCTTTAACTAAAAGCTAGATATATAGCATTACCTGGGATAATGCTAGTATGAATGCTGTAAGCTGAATTTGGCTGCTGAAGATGCTGAAATTGATTGCTATAACACTGAAGCTGATAGCTAGCTAAAATATTAAAATAAGACTAAGATTAAGATAGTCCTTTATTCGTCCCACAGTGGGGACATTTCAGGGTTACGGCAGCATTACAAATAGGAAAAATAAAAAAAATAGAAAAAAAAATAGAAAAAAATATTAGTGAAACTCCCAAATCGCCGGAAAAACTGAAAACATTCTAAATTAGACAAAATAGCTAGCATGTAGCTGAAATATTAGCTAAATTTCAAAATAGCCTAAAAAACCTCAATAAATGCCAAAATAGTCCCAAAAACTAGCTTAATGTCATTATAACTTTCAACCTTACTGCACTCTGACTCCATATATAATAAATAATAAATAAAGTTTTAACAGTCGATTAGTCGACTAATGGTGGCAGCCCTACAAGCTAGTGCATGTGAGTACAAGTGCTAGTTTTGGATAGTGACAGTCCAGTGTGAACACCATACGCCAAAAGGACAT
>NC_050515.1:2452885-2459267 GCF_002922805.2 Oryzias melastigma | reverse complement strand
GCATCGCTGCAAACGTTTCAAGACCATTTTTGGGGTCTAACGTTCAAAACACATGGCCAAGTTGAACTTTGATGAGTCAGGGACTCAAGCTGTTGGTCTCTGAAGATGCTAGTGCTGATAGCTGAAAACACTGAAGCTGATAGCTAGCTAAAATATTAGTTAAACTCCAAAATGTCCTAAAAAACTGAAAATATTCTAAATTAGACAAAATATCTAGTATGTAGCTGAAATATTAGCTGAATTTCAAATTAGCCTAAAAAACCTTAATAAATGCCAAAATAGTCCCAAAAACTAGCTTAATGTCATTATTACTTTCAACCTTACTGCACTCTGACTCCATATATAATAAATAATAAATAAAGTTTTAACAGTTGATTAGTCGGCAGCCCTACAAGCTAGTGCATGTGAGTACAAGTGCTAGTTTTGGATAGTGACAGTCCAGTGTGAACACCATACGCCAAAAGGACATTCAAGAACCAGCGTTCAGCAAATACTTAAACACACATGCCTGGTGTGTCAAAAAATACGTTAAAGAAGATTAAAAACTTTTCAGCTCACTGATGGCCTGGATTATGGCAGACCTAAACGTTTCACACCAATGGTTTTTATCCTGCTTATCAAGAAATGATTAGAAACTAAATCTGAGTTTTGTTCACTACACTACAGAAACACAAAACATCTCCCATTATGTCCTCCTAGCTTCTATCTTTATGCACTTTATGTTGCCAAATTATTTCTAAAATATCTGTTTTTAAGTAATATCTGTAATGAAACGACTTTTTTGACTCATAATTGACATGTAAATATAAGAATTTTATCTTAAAAATGTGAAATTCGTGTCTGTCTAGAAATAAAAGATAGTCGCCTCGTACTATCTTCGGGGTCCAGATGACCCAACCCTTACACTGACGTGTTATCCCCCCATGACAAAGGTGGACAGGAGTTCATGTCTGTCATTATACACCAGAGAAGATCCTTGAAAATAAAAGTTCAGGGCACCATGTTGTGGGGTCCAGATGACCCCACTCCCAACGTCAACGTGCCCAGGATAGCGGAAGGGTTACAGTGGGATAGTTTGGGGCTTACAAAGGAGGCGGAGCTATCTCCTGCTCTTTGGATTTTTTTTCCTTTCAAATATCAGTCAAGAGTTGGGCGGGGCAAAGGAGAAACGCTGCTTCATTACAGCAAAGTGAATAATTAACCAACTGCTGAACAGAAGAAGTTCAAACAGCAGCTCTGCTGAGGAATGTGCTCTCCACCCTGAAGTCTTCAACCAAAGCAGATTCAGTGGGAATTTCTGCAGCTAATTCATTTAAACTAAAGCAGGGGTGTCTAACTCAATCGCAGAAGGGGCCCAAATCCAAAACACACCTGAGGCCGTGGACCGAACATGATAAACATTTATTAAACACTCTAAAACTACACTTTTAAGACTTAAAAACCGTAAATTCTTAACGTAATTAGATATATAGCATCACATGTAATAATGTTCGTGTGAATGCTGTAAGGTTAATTTGTGCTGATAGCTGAAGATGCTGAAATTGGAAGCTAAAAACGCTGAATAGCTAGCTATAATATTAGCTAAATGTCAAATTAGCCTAAAAAACAAACAAAAAAACAAACAAAAAAACAGCTAGCATGTAGCTGAAATATTAGCTAAACTCCAAAGTAGCCTAAAAAATCTTAGTAAATGCCAAAATAGTCCATATCTAGCAGAATGACAATTTTTAAAACTGTAACTTTTTAACATAATTATGAATAATAAAAAGGCAGGAATATTTTTCCAGAATAAATCAACTTAAACCTTAAAGAACTTTCAATATTTTACTCTCCATAAAAATATATTTTATCAAAATTAGAGGTATATAGAGATAACATCGGGTCATAAATAACAATAAAATAAAATGATCTGGAGGGCCGGATAGAATTACCTGGGGGCCAGATCCGGCCCCCGGGCCGTGACTTTGAGACATGTGAACTAAAGTAACTGATGAGAGAACGCCAAATAAAAAAGAAAAAAAAAACACAACTGGAGAGAAGATCGTACGATGGAGTATTAGGGCCACCAAAAAGAAGTAATATTACAAGTTTTTTCTTGTAAAATTACTAATTTAAATCTCGTAAATTCACGATATTTAATCTCATAAATTCATGAGTTTTTTTCTTTCAAATGTATAGATTTAATTCTCATAGAATTACAAGATTAAAGTTATAAATTTTGCCTATGACTTTTAAAGTCATAAATATACAACTTTATTCTCATAATTTAGCAGTTTTAACATTTTTCTCGTAAATTCACGAGATTTAAAGTCGTAATTTACATTTTTTTTTTGTAAAGTGGCCCTGATACTCCGTCGTCGAGATGATGGACACTAGGTCTCAAGGGATGGACGTTCAGACCAAGCCTTAGGTGGTTCTTGAAAACGTTTGGCATAAAGAGTTGAGAACATTTATGTTGAGCAATTCTAACGACTCTCGTTGCCGAAAGTGCTTCAAGTGTTGCGTTTGCCGGAGACTTTTAGTCACAAGGGTTTCAAGGATCTTCGTTTTGTTTTAATGACTATTTCTGAGATTCCATCTAATTTAGGAGCAAAAACGACGCACAATAAACCAAGACTTTGTTTTGAGTGGAAACAGGTTTTTGGATAAAGTCGGCTTCATAAACAATCATCGAGTGGAGAAACTGTTTGTATGAAAACACGTCTCTGTTTGATGACTGTAGACCGTCTCATCCCAGAGACGACCAAACGGCTTATTTAAACCTGTCTGTTCCTGTGATCGACTTTAAAAGGAAATCAAATTAAATGTTTCTCTAAATTTTAAAAACTGGAACATCTGTGTAATGCTGGATGTTTTTAAAATTCATGTTCCGTGGTTGTATGTTTTCTTTTAGGTCTATTTATTCTGTCCCACAGTGGTCCTGAACTAAAGGATCGTTTTTACAATTCCTCTTTCTTACTGCAAGTTTTTAGCTAAAAGTTTGCCCCATGACATACCCAAAAATCTGTACACACCTACTACCCAAAGAAAATGAATTTTGGACACAGTGAATGGCCCTGTGGTGGAGTGTCCACCCTGAGATTGGAAGGTAGTGAATTCAAATCCATGGCACCAAACACTGGGACCCAGTTTACTCACATAATGGGAAATCTTCCTAAATATCGTACACACCGCCAGGTTGAGTCTATAACCACATGGAAGTTTTGTTGACCTTTGACCCCAAGAAGAGGCGGCCATTTTGAATTTTCCAAAGAAGAAAAAAAAAAGCCCATAGGGACTTTGATCTATTGCTTCCCAACTCTCCGATCATCATTGGGAAGCAACTTGTGAAAAATTGTTTGAATTAGAAGTTGGAGATACTGAACGGCGTTAGCGTGGCGAGCTCGCAAAAGTAGCATTCCCCTGTGGCTAGCATAATTTTTACCAGAATGTTGTGAAAATCGAATACATGAATCGTTAGCTCAAGCTGAGCAAAACGATATCTCACATGATATGATCATATTAGAAATATGGGCGTGGTCGACAAAAAACCTCTGTTGCCATGGAAATTGAAAAGTTTACTTTTGCAGATTCTTCTAAAAATTACATAGACGTGTTAGTCATCCCCAGGCGACCAAAAAATGATATGGTTGCTATGGGGAGAAAACCAACAGAAAAACCGCCATTTTGAATTTTAACAAAAAAGCGCAATTAGGCTCTCTTCCAAATTGAAATTCGTACTAAGGATTCGATCCATTGCCTTCTAACTTCTCGAGTATCACTTGGAAACAACTTGTGAAAAATTGTTGGAATTACAATTTGTAGATATTGAACGGCGTTAGTGTGGCGAGCTCGCAAAAGTGGCGTTCCACTGTGGCTAGCATAATTTTAACCAGAATATTGTGAAAATCGAATACATGAATTAGGAGCTCAAGATAAACAAAATGATACGACACAGGACATGATCATATTAGGAATGTGGGTGTGGTCTAAAAACCTACGTTGCCATGGAAATCCAAGCGTTTACTTTTGAAGATTCTTCTAAAAATCACATCGATGTGTTCGTCATCCCCAGGCAAACAAAAAATAGGTGGTTGTGGTTGCCATGGAGAGAAAACCAACAGAAAAAACTACCATTTTTTATTTAAAAAAAAAAAAAAAAAAGGCACCATCAGGCCTTCTTACACATTCAAACTCCTCCTAGCGGTTTGATCAATTGCCTCCAAACTCCTCAAGTATCAATAAGAAGCAACTTGGGAAAACCTGTTGGAATTAGAATTTGTAGAGATTGAACGGCGTTAGTGTGGCGAGCTCGCAAAGGTGGTGTTCCCCTGTTGCTCGTACAATTTTAACCAGAATATTGTGAAATTGAATTCATGAATCATTAGCTCAAGCTAAGCAAAATGATACAACACACAATATGATCATCTTAGAAATGTGGGCGTGGTCAGCAAAATCACTCCGTTGCTAAGGAAATCCAAAAGTTTACTTTCTGCAACCCTTCTAAAAATTACATAAACGTGTTCGTCAACCCAACGGGATCAAAAAATTGTATGGTTGCTATGGTGATAAAACCAACAGAAAAGCCGCCATTTTGAGAAATGTTTTTGTGAACACATGGTTCACTCATCCCATCAAACAAAGTCTTCTTGGTTCTGTGTGGAAGGAAAGCAGAACAAGTTTTGTGTTTTCAGGAGAACAGAGACTTGTGCTGTAACCCGACCCAGGAGGATCTGCTTTCAGAAAAGAAGGAAGTGACCAAAAGCGTGACGATGTGGAGGAAGTTTCCCTCTTTCTGTCCTTCGGCGATGCAGACGGTTGGTGCTTCCTCACAGAGACTCGGTGTTTTCTTTCCAAACAGCAGCTGAACGGCACAAAGCCGCTCTGCACCTGAGGACGGCACCGATGTTTGGGCACGGAACGGCCATGGCCGCCTGAGGTATGCTGAGGTTATGATATGCAGCCTCCAGATGGCGGAACGATAACCACAAAGACCGGTTTTTATCTGCATCTTCTAAAGGAGGAACATAGTTTGCAGAACATCTCCTATTTTAGAGAACTTATAGTTTTATGGTTTAAATGGAAACCCTCGCGGTCTTGTCATCTCAACTTTTAGGAGCAATTTTTAGTTTCTACTTAAAAAATAAGCAAAAAAATGTGCAAAATTTACAGTTATTTATAAAAGAAGAACTATTGCTTACGTTTTTGAGTGAGTATTTTACAGAATATTATACCCAAATATTTTCTCCAGAAACCAAATTCTTACCCCTTAAAACCATAAACATCCGCTCCCCGACGGGAGCTGAGGGAGATGTTTGGGCGACAGACGGTCCATCTGCATCCTGCTGCTGATAACGGATCCTCAGTTTGTCTTATTTTAGTCAGAGGATTACAATCGGAGAGAAAAGCACCAAAGATAAGTTCTCTGTGCCATCCCTGAATAGAATTTAGAGACGGGCTTTTTTGATTTTTAGAGTTGGGAGCAAAGCAGGTTCTGGATCTCCGAAGTTTAAAGTAGAGTAACTTATCAAGTAAGAAACGATGTGATGGTCAGTTTGAGCTCTGCAGATTTTCTTGGTCACTTCTTTTGGTTTAAATGCATTTATCTGCTGTGATTTTAGAAATTATTGTATTTAAGAACCACTCTCATGAAAATTGTGTTTTTAAAATGTTTTTACGGCACTTTTCTGATAATAGAAGACATATATAAAATAAATGAAGCGTAAAATTGCATTTCTGAGCATTTCTTTATCCTAACTGTTGTGAATCAGGAGCAAACGAAAAGATTAAGCTAGAAAAAGTTTGTGGGAGTGACTTGGAGACAAACAGATCCATGAACGTCTTTGTTTTCCTCGTCCAAGCTCACATCTAGTTCAAGACTGTTTTTGTTGCACCGGGGATGTCAGGTTGGGGGTGTAAGCTTGGACGAAAGAGTGTATTCAGGGCTAACTCTGGGCCAACAGTCCCACCCACAACTCAAAGATGAATTTATAATGAACTCCTGCCGCTCTGCAGAAACTATGTCTTAGAAAACAACTTTTTTTTGGCTAAAGACTTCACAATTAATTAAAAAATAAATCACTAGATGATCAGAGTGGATGCATTTCCTCTGCATCTACAAAAACAGCAAATGAGAACTGGTCCAAAAATCAACTTATTTTTGAACAGATGAAGTTCTATTTGTCTCTGTCGGAGCAGAGCTGTGCGTCTATTCACTAAAACTGCATCATTATTCCTACATTTGTTGACTCCATTTGTTCCCCCAAAGGCTCCATAGTATTTATGTATTTGTGCCACAAATCATATTATAATAGTTGCTTTACTCTCAACTCGGCCGAATGTGATTTTGTCCGTTTGCCATGAAGTGTTTAGAACAGGGGTCTCAAACTCGCGGCCCGCGGGC
>NC_050515.1:2451810-2452784 GCF_002922805.2 Oryzias melastigma | reverse complement strand
TTATAATAGTTGCTTTACTCTCAACTCGGCCGAATGTGGATTTTGTCCGTTTGCCATGAAGTGTTTAGAACGAGTCAAAACATTTGGCTGGAGACGGCCTCTGTAATGACAAATGTGAATGATGTCAAGACTGTAAGGGCTGGTTTTCCAGACAGGATGAAAAACGAGGTGTGTGTGCACGCTCCCGTGTTTCATAACTGGTGGATAATATCTGCCAGAAACAAGCAGCCAGTCTCCTGGAAAGCAGACGGACTCGGACAGAAATAGACCTGCAGCACACAGAAAGGACACCACCAGACAATCCCACAACCCAAACGCTGCTAAAAGAGTCCGAGACTCGGGATGAACTCAGACATATCAACCCTTCTCTCCTGAAAAATAAAAGAGAAGACCTGCTTTGATGGAGTGAAAGAGGAAAAACAGGTTGATCCGTCCGTCAGACGGGAATCTCTTTGATGGGATTCAGGTTGTCCATCCCTGGTTTGGGAAAAGCTTTGGTTCCCGCAAAGAAAGCGTTCATTCTTCTTGTTCAGTTGACTGTAAACAAGCTTTCATCCTCTCCTGCATCAGTTCTTGTATCCTGCTTAGGGCTGATTATCACTGTTAAAGTATTCAACCGATTCAATAGTTCTGGACGGCAAAGACCCGATTGTTTTCATAATTCTTTTGTCTTACTGCCTCTTTGACTCTTTTTCCTGTTTGATAACTCGACAATCGCTGTCCTGTTGCTTCATTTCTACTTTGTTTACATCAGGTGACCATCGGCTACGGTGGCCGTTTGGTCCAGTTAGTCCACTCCTGGACTGCTTTGTATTCAGACTGAAGAGTGAACCGAAGTTCAGTCTCGGTAATGAACCGAGACCACCTTGAAGTTTGGGTCCCAGAACGGTTCCTGGTCCCAGACCAGAGTCTACTTGGGTGTATTCAGACTAAAACTTTGTTCTATGGAAACAAACTTTGGTTCCCTTTAACCC
>NC_050515.1:2399772-2451605 GCF_002922805.2 Oryzias melastigma | reverse complement strand
TTAATTCTACCCCCTAGCAATATATCTTAAGTTTAATCTTCAATATAAACTATTTAAAAACTTATTTTTTTATATATATATATAAATCTACACGGACAAAGATCTGTACACGTCGTTCATTATTTATTCATGATTCTGTGTTAAAAATAAAGATATTTAAGAACATTGGAATGTTTTCTCAGCGATTTTCTTATGAAAATCCTGATGCGGCCCGGCCTCAACTAGATTCCGCCTCCAGCGGCCCCCGGCTGATTTGAGTTTGAGACCCCTGGTTTAGAACGAGTCAAAACATTTGGCTGAGACGACCTCTTTAACGACAAATGTGAATGATGTCAAGACTGTAAGGGCTGGTTTTCCAGACAGGATGAAAAACGAGGTGTGTGTGCACGCTCCCGTGTTTCATAACTGGTGGATAATATCTGCCAGACACAAGCAGCCAGTCTCCTGGAAAGCAGACGGACTCGACTCCCGGACAGAAATAGACCTGCAGCACACAGAAAGGACACCACCAGACAATCCCACAACCCAAACGCTGCTAAAAGAGTCCGAGACTCGGGATGAACTCAGACATATCAACCCTTCTCTCCTGAAAAATAAAAAAGAAGACCTGCTTTGATGGAGTGAAAGAGGAAAAACAGGTTGATCCGTCCGTCAGACGGGAATCTCTTTGATGGGATTCAGGTTGTCCATCCCTGGTTTGGGAAAAGATTTGGTTCCCGCAAAGAAAGCGTTCATTCTTCTTGTTCAGTTGACTGTAAACAAGCTTTCATCCTCTCCTGCATCAGTTCTTGTATCCCGCTTAGGGCTGATTATCACTGTTAAAGTATTCAACCGATTCAATAGTTCTGGACGACAACGACCCGATTGTTTTCATAATTCTTCTGTCTTACTGCCTCTTTGACTCTTTTTCCTGTTTGATAACTCGACAATCGCTGTCCTGTTGCTTCATTTCTACTTCGATTACATCAGGTGACCATCGGCTACGGTGGCCGTTTGGTCCAGTTAGTCCACTCCCGGACTGCTTTGTATTCAGACTGAAGAGTGAACCGAAGTTCAGTCTCGGTAATGAACCGAGACCACCTTGAAGTTTGGGTCCCAGAGCGGTTCCTGGTCCCAGACCAGAGTCTACTTGGGTGTATTCAGACTAAAACTTTGTTCTATGGAAACAAACTTTGGTTCCCTTTAACCCTTGGGCTATCTTACGGGGTCCGGATGACCCGACCCTAACATTGACGTGTTATTCATTCCATGACAAAGGTGGACAGGGTTTCATGTCTGCCGAAGACACCAGAGAAGATTAAAAAATAAAAAATAAAAAAATAAAAAGTTCAGTGGACAGTCTTGTGGGGTCCAGATGACCCCACTCCCAACGTCAACATACCCAGGACAGCACGAGGGTTATGCAGACTAGATGTGTCCTGAAAGAACAAAGAAGTTTTGCCTGAAAATGACAAGAATTCATCTAAAACTACAATCAATTCAAGGATTTGATGAACTGATCATCTGGAATCGGTTGGATATCCAGTATTGATTTACGCCCATCCCTAAGACAAATCAATGTTTTCCTGCAGGATTCTGCCCTAGATATCTCTTTTTGTTGTGAATATTGAGACCTTTCTGACTCGTGGACCATTGGGGATTCTAACATTTGGCAGAAGGGCCGAACCAGGAAGAGTATTTTGGTCATCAACCTCATGAGAGACGGAAATAACCTGGAATCTGAGGAAACATGCTTTAATTTTGATTGACTATAAATACATATATTTGAAAACAGAACGTTGTTTTATTTCAGAACTGAGGCTTTTGTACTTATTTTAGAGCCAAATGGGTTAAGACTCATCAGGGAAAATGGAAATTAGAGAATGCTGCGTTCGTGTGGCGCTGGAATGATCGGAAAAACGGCTGTCCGAATCAGAAAACAGATGAGCGTCAGAAAATATGAATAAACAATAACTTCCTGCATCTAATTGGAACCATTCAGAGACACCAGAATCCCAGAAAATAAAATATTAAGGATTAATAATGTAATTTATTCCAGTTTGGCGGGCCACAGATGGCCCCCTGGCCGTAGTTTGCCCACCGCCGCTGTAGACCGTGGATGTCCAGTTATGCAGGTCCGTGTGGACCACGATCCCACCGAGCGTGGGTTTGTCACTTCCTCTTTCCATTTACCCTCTGTTCCCTCTCCCCCCCTTTCCCGCTCGTTTTCTCGAGTCTATTTGCCCATCCCGCTGCTTTTTCCATCACCCAGAGATCCTGAACGAAGCTGCAGTGTTTGTCTGGAAGCGGCTCCGGTGATTTGCTCTCGCGGTTTCTCTGACATGGCGAGCTACACCTGCAGAACCGCACAATGACTTCCCAGAAGGTAAAACAACATACGGTCTGGGTTTTCACTCTGCATACTTCAGAGGTGTGCTAAAGCCGTGTGAGGGGGCCGCTCTGCTGCCCTCCAGCTGCCCTGCTCCGTCTTCTCTTCAGGGTCACAGCTGGAACGTTTGCCCCTCCATCTACCTCCATCCACTCCCGCTTCCTGTCTTTTCAGCAGTAAGGTCACGCAGCCAGAATCCACTTCCGCGGTTTTCTGCTGATCTTTATCTTCTGGAAGCAGATCTAGTTTCATCTGAAGAGCCAGTATTTAGTCAGCGTTCAGTCCTGACAGTTTCTTTTCTTCTCTGGTTCCTCTTGTTGGTCGTCAGGTGATGCTGCAGATATTTAGAGAGCAGCTTTTAGCAACAAAAAAATGTAACTAGAGAAGTTACATTACCTACTAATGCTAGTGTGAAGAGTATTTGCTAAAAGTAGTCGCTGAAGATCCTGAAGCGTTTTTCTGAAAATGGCGACACAATTTACATTAATTGGTGCAGGGATTTACTGAAAATGCAAAAACTATTTACAAAATACTAAATTTGCTAAAAGACTGAAAATTTTGTTAAAAAACTATGAAAGAGTGCAGAAGTTGACCTAAATTTCTAAAAAAAAAAAAATAGTAGTAAAATTGCTTAAAAATTCCTAATACATGCTAATTTTGCTCAAATATATAGTGCGTTTCTTAAATATGAGCTAAACCTCAAATTATCCTGAAAAACCCCAGTCGATGCCAAATTAGCCAAAAAACTCTGATTGTTGCTTAAATACTAACTAAACTCCAAAGTAGCCTAAAATTCCTCAGTAAACTAAATTAATTAAAAGCGTTAGCCTGTTGCTAAAATAGAAGCTAAACTCTAAATTAGCCTGAAAAATCTCAGTACATGACTTAGCCTAAAACGTTAGCATGCTGATAAAATAGAAGCTAAACACTAAATTAGCCTAAAATTCCCCAGTAGGGGCCAAATTAGACGTAAATTTTAGCCTGTTGCTAAAATAGAAGCTAAACTCCAAATTAGCCAACAATTCATCAGT
Organism: Oryzias melastigma; assembly: GCF_002922805.2. Lineage (NCBI taxonomy): Eukaryota > Metazoa > Chordata > Actinopteri > Beloniformes > Adrianichthyidae > Oryzias > Oryzias melastigma. Next base: position 2,448,206 of record NC_050515.1, on the reverse strand, counting down.
AAACTTAGTCAAAAATGTTAGCCTCTTGCTAAAATAGAAGCTAAAGTCCAAATTAAAAACATCAGTAAATGCCAAATTAGCTAAATACATTAGCCTGTTGCTAAAATAGAAGCTAAACTCTAAATTAGCCTATAAAAATCTCAATAGATGACAGATTAGCCAAAAACGTTAGCATGTTGCTAAAATAGATGCTAAACTCCAAATTAGCCTATAAAAACCTCAGTAGGAAACAAATTAGCCAAAAACGTTAGCATGTTGCTAAATATTAGGTAAACTCCAAATAAAAAAAAAAATACTATAAAAGATTAAAACATAGTCCATGAATATATTTAAATGCTTGTTTCTAATCTACTTAAAATTTGAAAATTGAATACTTTCTCATTCATTTCCTATGGGGAATATTTTGCTCAATATTTCCAAAACTATAAAGTTTATGAATACTGAAAATACGAACAGTAACGTCCTGAACGAGCTGAACGTTTTGATACCAAGATTGAAAACACTATAAGTGTGATCCAGTTTTTATATGCCCAAAAACAGCAGGAGAATGACCATAGTGTGAATGTTTTGTAAGAATTCACACAACAAACCCTCCCTCCTGCTGGTTGTCTCATCTCAGGCTAGGCTGACTAACATGGAAGGAATGTGCTGAGTCTACATCCTCCGCCGCTGCTGGTCTCTGGAATTCCGATAGAAATGAGGAACGCCCAGCTCCACCGGTCCCACCAAATCCTGCGGCTGGGGCCCATTCTCTCCTTCTAATCCCGCTGTTCCTCTCCGTCCGTCACTCACGCATGCCGAGCCTGGAGCAGAGCAGACGGGGACGGGCTGGAAGGTGAGGCTGAGCCAGCGGAACGTGGGCAGACCATCAGAGAGTCTGGGTTTGGGGGGGATCAAAACGACCACACCGGTCAGAACCTGGAAGATCTGTAGCTTTAAAGAGGGAAACTCTGATGTTTTCTTTGCAGGTTAAATAAACGTACTGAAGACTTCTCAGCTCACTGCGGCTTATTAGCTCTGCTTACTGAGTCTTTTTGAGCTTTCAGATTTAAGCATCACGACTCGCCGTTTGACAAACTTCAGATTCTCGTCTTTCTCATCTGTTTTTAATAAAAGTGATGCTCTCAAACTTATCCTGGTTCTGGAAGTGCTGAACTACTTGATAAAAATGGTTCTGATGAGACAAAGATTTTAACGACATTAGACAGAAAAAATGTTCTGAAAGTTTCTTCTTGTGTCTGTTTTCAACAATAGTCTGCATTGTTTGGGCTAAACTATGGAGTAAAACATTGACTGTATATGAGAACTGGACTGAGCGACTCCTCCCCCCCTTGCATTCCTAACAGGAAGTGGCTCCAAGAAGCCAAAATCCCATAGACTTCCATAAACAAATAAACTCAGCCATTCTATTGGTCGGATTAACCATTCTATCCTTTATCTTCAGTTTTTTATTATGTTACAGTGATGGAGTGATGGGATAAGAACCAAACAAGAAAGGCTCTGGTATCAGCTGGTGGAGCCTTTTGGCCGCTATGATGCACAAATAAGCGGCTCACTAAAGATATTACCTGTCGGCCAACTTCATCTACGTTTAGGTTCAAACTTGTTTTCTGATCCTTTTCTGTCACTGGCTGCTCCAGCTGCACTAGGAGTGACCTGGCTCCAAAAACTGCTGCTTTATTAAGGTGGAAAGTAAGTTCCCACTTGTTTGGACGATCAAAAACTGCTCCAAAAATAACATCATTTATAGAAAAAAAAAGCATTCATCGACATCATGTGTGTCTACTCTCATTCAGTCTGATGTATTTCATTGAAAAATAGAAGTAACTATGTAAAGCATTACTTGTGATAATGTTAGTGTGAATGCTGTTAGCTGAATGTGGCTGCTGAAGCTGAAAGCTTGCTAAAATATTAGATAAATGCCAAATAAGCCACAAAAAAACAAAGAAAACCCTGAAAAGATGTCTAATTCTGCCAAAATACCTAGCATAACACTAAATTATTAGCTAAACACCAAAATTAGCCTAAAAAACTGGAAATAAATCTAAATTTACCAAAACAGCTAGCATAATGCTAAAATATTAGCTTAGCTCCAAATTAGCCTCAAAATTTGGAAAAATGTCCAATTTGGCCAAAACAACTAGCATAATGCTAGAATATGAGCTAAACTCCAAATTATCTTGAAGAAAATAAGGGGAAAAAATCTGAATTTGCCAGAACAGCTAGCATAATGCTAAATTATTAGCTAAACTCCAAAATTACCCTAAAGAAATGGAAAAATAGTTCTAAATTTGGACAAAAACACTAGTATAATGCTGAAGTTATTGATAATCCCAAAATTCTCCTAAAAGAAACTATAAAAAAAAACTAAATTTAACCAAAACAACTAGCTTAATACTAAATTATTAGTTAAACTCTAAACTAGTCTAAAAAAAAACACACAAAAAAATTGAAACTTGCCAAAACAGCTAGCATGATGCTGAAAATGTTAGCTAAACTCCAAAATTACCCTAAAGAAATTGAAAAAAAGTTCTAAATTTGGACAAAAACTCTAGTGTAATTCTGAAGTTTTAGATAATCCCCTAAATTATCCTAAAAGAAACTAAAAAAACTAAATTTGGCCAAAACAGCTAGCATAATGCTAAATTATTAGCTAAACTACAAACTGTCCTCAAAAAAAATTACATTTGCCAAAACAGCTAGCATAATGCTGAAAATGTTAGCTAATCTCCAAAATTACCCTAAAGAAATTGAAAAAAGTTCTAAATTTGGACAAAAACTCTAGTGTAATTCTGAAGTTTTAGATAATCCAATAAATTATCCTAAAAGAAACTAAAAAAACTAAATTTGGCCAAAACAGCTAGCATAATGCTAAAATGTTAGCTAAACTCCAACTTAGCCTAAAAAAATAGAAAAAAAATCAGTTCGTCAAAACAGCTGTCATAATGCTAAAATATTAGCTAAACTTCAAAAAAAGCCTAAAGAAATGGAAAAAAGTTCTAAATTTGGCCAAAAAAGCTAGCATGACGCTATATTATTAGCTAAACTCCAAATTAGCCTAAAAAGCTGGAAAAAAAAGACTGCTTTCGTCAATATTTTAAAAACTATAAAGTTTATGAATACCAAAAGTACCAGCAGTAATGTCCTGAATGAGCTGAATGTTTTGATACCAAGATCACTGAAATCTCTGAAAGTGTGATGGAGTTTTTGTCAAAAAAACGTACAGAAAGGAGCAGGAGAATCACTGTAGTGTGAATGTTTAATCATTCACACACGGAGCTTCTTTTTGGATACATGACCTCGATTGGCATCAAACTAAAGGTTTTAGGGACTTTCTTCATCAGAGCTCATTCTTCTATAAATTAGTTGCAGAAAACTGTATTTTTATTGACTGCAGTTACCTTTAATAATTTACTAGGAGTCAATTACACAACAAACATCTTTAGTGTTTTATTATCCCAACAGCATGAAAATAATTAATCGGATAAAACGAAAGTCTAGTTAGAAAAACTATTAATAATTAAAGTCTGCAACCAAAGCAACTGTTTCCTCTGAACAGATTCATTCTTCAGAAGTTCCAATAAACCCCAAAGACTAAAGTTACCCCCTTTTTGTTAGGCTGACCCTTGAAGGCCTCATTCGCAGGGCGGGGTGGCTGTAACCCTCCCGACTAGAAGATAAAGTGTCATAAAAGCTGCTGTAATCCTCCACCCCCCCAAAGGCAGCGATGTCCCAATCTTCCCGTGTTCTTCCCGTGTTCTTCTGAAGCTCCACCCCTCAGGACAGAGCTCGCTTCTTCTAAAGGCTGCGGTCTCCATGACAGAGTGCGGAGCCGGGGAACAATTCCCATCGTCCACCTTCTCCGTTTCCCTCGGAACAATCCGTCTTCCCAACAAAGCGTGAGAGGCGGAGCCCCCTGGAGACGCAGCGGCGTGAAGAGAGCGATCCCAGCAGCTCTTCAACAGGAAGTGATGCGTTTGGGGATGAATATGAGAGGTTGTAGACCCGAGGCGTTCTTGAGAATAACGCCTCAGTGTTGCATCAAGTCTTAATGGATTAAGAAGTCGGTTTAACAAAGAAACAAACAAACCCAGAGCTGCAGACATGCAACTTAATCTGTTTGTAGGAAAACCAAACAGGTTTGTCACGATGGAAGTGAAAGGAAAAATGAAAGAGAGCACGGTCCTCCATCAGAGTCTTCCCACGATTGTGAGACTCGTTTTACTCTGACGACCTTTTCTTTAAAGCTTGCAAAGGTTCGGTTTTCTCCACCCGCTGCACCGTTTTTATGAGCCTCTGAGCCAATCATGTGCGCTCTGGGCCAACGCCCTCCAGTATCCACTTACACAGACACCAGAACACCTGAGAAATCTAAGAGAATAAACCTTTACAAACAGCAGAAAAACTAAAAGATTTGAACCAACTTCTTCGTTGAATTTTGATCGTCATCATTTCGTGATATAAATCCTGGTTTCTTTGCATCGTTTGGCCAAAAGTGCGAGTTATGTGTGATATTTATTGTGGTCGTCGATACGATTCATAGTCGATTTTGATTATTTTGAACAAATCGATTCACTGACCTAAAGTGGATCCCAAACATCCAGACTCCGAGATAAATACCTGGTTCTAGAGCAGGTGACATTTTCCAGATTTCTTGAAGAAATTTAAGGACTTGATAAAAGACTATCGTTTTTCCACATTAGATTAGTCCAAAGAGAACATTATTAGAACATTCTACCACATTGTGTGCTCAAATGTCTTCCCACTACCAACCACCGGAGGGCGCTGTAGGTGTATGTATAAATATTTGCTTCTGGCAGCAACGCAGAAGAAGAAGTGCCATCCAAAACAAACATGGAGGAGAATCTGATCGTTCTCCTCATGAACTTTAAGACATTTTTCTTATTTGCATCCATAGATTCTTGTTCGTTTCTCTGACTAGTGCGGGACAGAAAGACAGAAGTACCGCTGAAAGCGTCCGTTGTCCTCCAGGGTGTATTCTGGGAAAAGGATTTGTTCCGGATCGAGTCCTGAATCTTGCGTTTGTTCTATACTCGGACAGAGATTTCTGCGTCAGACCAAACCTTCTAAACAGAACCATGTGACTAAAGATCTCTTCAGTCATTGGCCAGCAGTTATTGGGGCGGGTCAAAACAAAAAAGAGAAAGATGGAGATGCTGCAGTTTAGTTTTCAAAATATTTTACTTACTCAAATGTTTTTCTTTCGCTGCTCAATTTTGACCGTCTGTATCAACATCAGGTTCAACTCTTTTACTGAAGCTTAAAAAATAACTTATTTGTATTGATAAAACATAAATATGAAGAGAAAATACTTTTTTTCAAAATTTGAAACAGTTCTTTACTTTTAACAGAGGTTCACATGATTTCCTTTCAAAATAAAAGACACGTTAATCCCAAAAATGTGACTTATATGATTTTTTCTTTTTTATCAGCCAGTTTTTGGCTGCCAGAAGCAACTTATATTCTGAAAAATAATAATGTATAATTTCAATGTTATTTTCTTCTGCATCCCACGTGTCAAAGTCAAGGCCCGGGGGCCGGATCCGGCCCTCCAGGTAATTTATTTTATTGTTATTAATGACCCGATGTTATCTTGTTCTCATTTCTAACTTGTATAATTTTGACAAAATATATTTCTATGGAGAGTAAAATATTGAAAGTTATTTAAGGTTTGAGTTGATTTATTCTGGGATAATATTCCTGCATTTTTATTCATAGTTATTAGAGCTGCCACGATTGGTCAACTAATCAACGACTATTTAACTATTAAAATAGTCGATTAGTTGTTACTTTTTTATATGGTGTAGTAAAGTTGAACATTATAATCACATTCTGCAACTTTATGGACAATTTTGGCATTTATTAAGGTTTTTAGACCATTTTGGATCTTAGCTAATATTTCCGCTACATGCTAGCTACTGTAGCTAATTTAGGCTTTTTTTTCTTCTGTTTTAGGTTAATTTGTAGTTTAACTAATATTTAAGCTGCATGCTGGCTACTTTAGCTTTTTTTTCAGTTTTTAGGCTAATTTGGAGTTTAGCTGCATGCTAGCTGCTCTGGCTAACTTCAGCTTTTTTTAAGCTTTTTTTTTAGCTAACTAATATTTTAGCTAGCCATCAGCTTCAGCATCTTCAGCTTTCACAACTAGCATCTTTAGCGGCCAAATTCAGCTAACAGCATTCACACTCATTATCGTAGGTAATGCTATATATCTAGTTTTTAGTTTAAAGCTAATGATGGTTAAGATTTGTACTATATGTACACGACCCGATTAGTTGACTAATCAGAAAAAATAATCAGTGATTAGTCGACTATTAAAATAATCGTTTTTGGAACCACTAATATGTTAAAAAGTAACATTCTTAAACATTATGTGGATCTGTTTACTGATTATTTAGAGACCAATACAAGTTTTGCTGATTTTTTTAAAAACATATTTTACAAACAATTCACAAAATTCTTCGTTTTCAAGCTCATATACTATAAAATATATCTATTAATATTCCATTTTAAAATAGTGATATCTTAAACCAAAAACAGCTTGTATCTTGTTTCCTTAGTCGTTCATATCTTTCATATTCTGCAGAAATGCAGGAAAAACTCATTAAAACGGTTTGCTACATCACAGTAAAAGGCTATTAGAATAGTTAATAAAACATTTTGTGAACCTGTGAATTGTGAAACAAACACACATTTTTAGTGTTTAATAAATGTTTATCCTGTTCGTTCCGTGATATAAAATGTGTGTTTGGATTTTGGCCTCTTGTGTGATTGAGTTCAACACTCCTGATCCACAGTTGCAGAAAGTAGAACACTCCTCCAGAAAACAGTTGTTAGTTTGACCTGGGCGTGCAGCTCCTGATGTTGTTGTAATCTGATTACTTAACAAAAGAACTGTTGACACAAAGATTGAAATGGAAGGTCGGTCCAATCAGAGACACAGTAGCTCCAGAAGTCCTTCTCCAAACACTCTTGTGTTTACGGACGGTCAGCGTGATTACAGCCCTCTGCCGCCGTCATTACACGGCTGGGGGAGCCGCGTTTAGGCCTGGGGTTGACTTGATGATTATTTGGGTGGATGACGTGGGTGGTGGAGAGGAAGGAGGCTGAGCGCGGGACCCAGAAACTTTAATCTCGCCAGCAGAGCGTCTGTTATTATTCCCACAGCACCAGCGGGGGAGAAAAAAAAAAAAAAAACCTCAGCTGGGGCAGAATGTCATTTCTCCATGAAGCCTCCAACCGCAGCAGCATCACGGCTGCAGACGCAGGGACAAAACGCAGACGGACCAGAACCAACACTCCACCACAGTGGTACATTCCACATCCACAGCGTGAGCAGAAGCTCCATCTGCCCTGGAAACACTCAGCTTTAAAACAAAACACTGAAAACCTTCATGACACCTGAAGCCGAGCTGAGTCACCTTCAGGGTCTAAAGTCTGGTCCAAAGGGTCATGAGTCACTCAGTTTGTTTATGGTGGATCAATCACAACCTCCTTATCACACAGATAATCTGAGTCCATGTTCGCAGACCGAGTGGTTTCCTTTAGGGGTGGAGTCGGTAACCTCTACCAGGAGAACAGGCTCGTTTTCTACTGATCCAAACCTGGAAGGAGCCGCATGGTCTCACTTTAGTCCTTTAATTTAAACAATACATATGAATTATGTCTAGTTTGGAGTTGGTAGTCTTAGTTTTCTGGCTTTGTTTATTTGTTTTGTTGAGGTAGTTTTGGTTTGGGGGATCTGCTGACTCTAACGGCCTAATTGGATCTAACAAAATAAATAAATAAAGCCCACAAATGAAGACTACCCCAATGGGGTTGGACCTTGGTAGTCTTTATTTGTGGGCTTTATTTATTTGTTTTCTCTCTGTATTTTTGGTTAGGGTGAGCTGTTGACTCCGATGGTCACATATCCGGGTCAGAAGTCTCCATGACTTACTTTATGTTTGTCCATGGAGATCAAAGATCCACACGTGGCTCCTGCTTTAGGTTTATGAACAAACTTGAAGATGAATCCCGTCACAAAAACATAACCAAATGCAACCTTTCTGTGTTTTTTAGGAAGCAAGTTAAAGATAAATTCAGACTTTTGCAGCAGCAACTCCCTGAAAGAGGAAGCTGAAGGAGTTTGTGGAGTAAACTCTCCAGAGAACAGAAACATGCAGCTCAGATGAATCCACGGACGCGCTCAGCTTCCTGAAGATCTGGAAAGTCCTGCAAACGTCCAGGCAGTTACCTAACGTGATCGCGGAGGGAGGGCTCGCGGAGCCACAGATGGAATGCCATCCAAAAACACACTTTTACGCACGAATGCGTAAAAACCAAAACGCGAAGCTGCAGTTTTGTCTGATTACAAAGCCAAACAGCTGTTCCCGGCAGGCGGTTCCGCTCAGAGTTTCCCGAACTTACCAACTGCAACGCACAGCAGATCCATCAGCACGTACAGGTTCTTCCTCCTCCTCGTGTCCATGTTTGGGAAGACCGTCTGCGGGTTCTGCTGTCTGAAGACGCGCGCGGGTCACACCAGCACGATGCAAACCTGCATGACGAGTCCTTCCGGGATCCTCCGCTCTACCTGTGCGCTCACCTCACCGGTTAATGGGGGCGCGTGAGTTCGCAGAAGTTCCGCTCCGCGCGCGCGACACTGCTCCCCGACACCCGCGGATCCTCCTGACTACACTGCGCCGGAGGCGGTTCGACTGGCCGAACTCTCCGGTCACACCACCCCACCAGCACCTCTACGCTGGTCCCTCCTCCCGACTTCCTCGTTTGGCTCCTGAGTGGCTTTACGCACGGGCGCGCGCGCGGACCGGGGACGCCAACCTCAGTGGTTTGTCTCTCAGAGCGCGCGGGCTTCCATGAGGAAGGATTGGAACCGCAGCAAGGAGGAGCCAACAGAGTCCAACAGAGGAGATGAGACATCAACAAAAACATGAAACTAAAATGACGTCAGAATGCTACTTATGTGTTTTTAGATTTCAGGAACAAAACCACAAATTTAGTTTATTTAAATGTAAATGTATTCAGTTCAGTTTGTGTTTATTAGTTTTTCATAATATACAGTATAAATCTTCCTTTAATATCCTCAAAGTTAATCAGTTTAACAAGAAAAACAGATCAAATCAAATAAAAAATAATTTACAAATAGATACAAATAAATAAAATCCATTTAAGTTTGTGTTTTATAATCATTTATAGCTTCTAAGGTTTTTAAACTCCAAAAATGAAGTATTTAATTTTCATTCATCACTCAATTAATTCCATAATTCCACATTTAACTTTAGTTTGAAGTAAAGTAATAAAGTTTAAAGTAATAAATATCTCTAATATTATACTATTGAAGTAAACAAACATTTAGTTAAAATAAATAATCATTTGGTTCACAATGTTTTATTAACATTTCTAATAGCCTTTTACTGTGATGTAACAAACCGTTTTAATGAGTTTTTCCTGCATTTCTGCAGAATATGAAAGATATGAACGACTAATGAACAGGAAACAAGATACAAGCTGTTTTTGGTTTAAGATATCACTATTTGAAAATTGAATATTAATAGATATATTTTATAGTATATGAGCTTAAAAACGAAGAATTTTGTGACGGACTCAGAGTCAGGTGGTGATTCACACCTGAGCAGGTTTCATACTCTAAAGAGCAGAGATGAAGAGGATAAAACTGAGACTTTACTGCCCCCTCCTGGTCAACCGAGACACAGGTACCAGCAGAACTTCAACGTTTTTCACTGAGAGGAGAGAAATCTACATTTTCAGCCAAACTACGACCAAGCTTGAGTTTTTAAAGAAACACAAGAACAAAAACTAAGAAAATAAATGTAAAAAAAATAATAAAAAAGTTCTTCCTGGAATTCTTCATTCCAGACAAAATGATCTAAATATACAGTCAGTCTGTGCAGACACTGAGAAGCCCAGACCATCATTCTTGCACCACCATGTTTGAATTAAAAAGCAAGTTTCCTCTGTCAGAGAATTTGCTTTTTGCTCTTTAAAATTTTAAATCTAAGAACGAAAATTATTTTATATTATAAAATATTTTGTATTATTTTATATTTATTAAAATATTTTTATATTATATATATTTATTCTTCGGATTTTTATTTGAATATTTCATTTTTTATCATTATTTCAATAATTAAATATTAATTGGTTTGTTTAGAATTTACTTTGAAAATTGAAACTTCTGTAAAGTTTTTCTGTCGATTTGTTTTTAAATCAAATGAAAGAATAAAACTAAAAACAATAAAAACTGCAGGAGCTGATAAAACAATATTTTTGTCACAATTCTGATTTAACTTCATTAATTTTATACAAACTGGAGGAACTGTGTAAATAAACGACTCAACATGATTCATTTGAATATTTTCACATTTGCATTTAATTTATTTAATTTTACAAAATATAATAATTAGAAAGAAACATAATGGAAGCCATACATTATAGAAATTCCTAAAAAACACAAAGGCGTCATTTCTGCTCCTTTTCCCGCCTTTGTGGTCTTACCTGGACCCCCCCCATGTAAACAAAGACCAAAGACATGAAAACGTTGATTTACACTGAAAGAGACGACAGGACGACGGATGGAGGGAAAGAACGTCGTTTCTTTGGGGGAAAGTCTTTCTTCACTTCATAAAAATCGAGTTTGATTTACAAATACAAACAATACGGAATCAATGAGCATAAAATCCAACAAATGTTTGAGCTGGAGGTCGGTGGATGTAAATAAATAGACTAAAGTCACAGAATGGGACATTTTGTGGATCTGCAGCTTGAATCCTGACAGAACGACGACGGGAACATTCCCGATGTTTCCCAGAATCCAGAGCAGAAGCAGAATTCCCGCGGAGAGGACGGAGAGGACGGACGGCGGAGCTCCACGGAAAGATGGAGAAGTAAAGAATGTCGGAAAACAAAAACAGATTTTTCTAAATCGCCGTTTTACTTTAATTCGATTTCGCTTTTTTGCTCTTTTGTGGCTCAAACGAGTTTGAGGTTCAGAGAAAAACCCTCAAAGAAGAGCCGACGTTCACATCTTCATTTGAAAAATTCATTTTACGTTTTCAGTGAAACGTCAGCAGTGAAACTTAAAATCAGACAAAACTCATATTTGGTTTTAGAGTCTGAAATTCTCCTGATCCAAAAACAGAGCGGCGGGATGCAGCCGTGATTTTATACTTCTGTAATCGATGAAAAATCATTTGAAGTCTGAAAGTTTCTGTTAAAAAACTCTTTTCTCCTCGAGTGATGACCAGATCCCGTCCTCCTCTCAGATCCTCCTCACTGCAGGAGGGGCTGTGAATCCGGGACAGGCAGAGGGTACAGGACACTCCCAAAAGTCTGGAAGTGTGAGGAGAAACCAGCCGGCGAGGACGGCGGGGCGGCCGGCAGGTTGAATCCCACCTGCAGCCTGTGGGGGGCGCCGTCACCGTAGTCCAGCCCCTGGGGCGCGAAAGCCCCCCGCTGCAGGTGCAGCTGGTAGAAGTTCTGCAGGCTGTGGTCCTCGTGGGGGGAGGGGGAGGTCCCACGGGTCCACGGAGGGTTCGGAGTCTGGACCGGAGCCGGGGCGCAGCGGCCGTCCGGGCCGGGCTCCCTCGGGTCGGCCGAGAACCCCGAGAAGGGACAGTCGAACAGCTGAGGACAGTCGCCGCCGCAGAGCTCCGACAGGCTCATCAGCAGCTCGCCGTCTGCTCACAGGACGACAGACGGACACGGTACAACCGAGATTTACACCCGTTTTTATGCAAATCGGGACAAAACAGTTTATGAAAGTAAAATAAAACGCAAAATAAAACTGAAAACAGAAAAATATCAGTGAAAAAGGAAGAATCTACAACAGAGTCAAAAGGGAAGTCGACAATGTTTCTGTCTAATTCAAAAATACATTAAAAATGTATTACAACTTAAAAAACTCATAAAGTCGCATATTTACGATTTTACAGGCTACGTTTTTTTCCTTGTAAATGTATTACTTTAAATGTTGTAAATTTACAACTTTTAAACACGAACATTTACGATCAGTCGGACTTTTATGAGAATCAAAAATCACAAATTTATGGGAAAAAAGTCGTAACTGTTAAATTACAAAAACAAAGTCGTATGTTTACGACTTTACAAGTCAAAGGTGAAATGAGGTTTTTTTAGGTAAACTTCAATCATTAAAGTTGTAAATTTACAACTTTGAAACATGTAAATTTAAGAAAACAAAAACATTGAATTAAGTAAACAAAAACATCGTAAATTTACGAGAAAAAAAGTCGTAGCTTAAATTAAAAGAATAAAGTTGTATATTTACGTTACAAGTCATGGACTAAATTTGTTCTTTTGTCTTTTTTTCTCGTAATTTACATGTTTTAAATTTGTAATTTTATTACTTTAAATGTTGTAAATTTGCCACTTTGAAACATAAATTTACATTAACAATACAAATAAAATAAAAAATACATTAACTTACGAGAAACAAAAATTGTATATTTACGAGAAAACAGTCGTAACTGTTAAATTACAAGAATAAAGTCGTATAATTACGACTTTACAAGTCATAGGCTAAATTTGTATTTTTTTTGTAAATGTGTCTTAAAATGATGAATTTGTTACTATAAGTATACATTTACAACTTTGCACAAATACATTTACGCAAAAAAAGACACATTTACAATCAAAAAATTGTAAATTTACGAGAGCAAAGCCGTGAATTTACAATTCATAGGCTAAATTTGTTTTTTCTTGTAAAATTTGTGTTTTTTAAAGTTGTAAATTTATCATTTTAAGTGTCGTAAATTTGCAACTTTGAGACACATACGTTTACGATAAAAGACCGAAATTTACGAGAAGTCGTATATTTATGACTTAAAAAGTCAAAGGCTAATTTTTTTTTTCTTGTAAATTTACGTGTTTTAAAATTGTAATTCCATTACTTTAATTGTTGTGAGTTTATGACTGAAACACGTACATTTACGATAAAAGAGACACATTTTCAATAAATAAAAAATCGTAAATTTACGAGAAAAAGTAAAAACTGTTATTTTACAAGAATAAAGTCAAAATATTTACGATTTTACAAGTCGTATGTTAAATTTGTTATATTTGCAAATTTACATGATTTAAAGTTGACACTAAATATCGTAAATTCACAACTTTGAAACATGTACATTTACAAAAAGAGATATAAATTTAGGAGAAAAAAAAAATCACAAATTTACGATTTTACGAGCCACGGGGTAAATGTGTTTTTTTCTCATAAATTCAGGTGTTTTAAAGTTGTTATTTTATTACTTTAAATGTTGTAAATTTACAACTTTTAAACACACATTTAAAAAAAGAGTCATAATTTTACGAGTAAAAAGTTGCAACTGGTAAATTACAAAAATGAACTCGCAAATGTATAACTTTAAAAGTCATAGGCTAAATTTGTTTGTTTTTTCTCGTAAATTTGCATTTTTTTAAATTGTAAACTTATTACTTTAAATGTCTTAAATTTACAACTTTGAAACATGTACATTTAAAATAAGAGAAATACATTTAGAGAAACAGAAAATCGTAAATTTACAAGAATAATGTCGTATATTTATAATCTTATTAGTCAGAGGCTAAATTTAGCTTTTTTCACATAAATTTACATGTTTAAAAGTTATAAATGTATCACTTTAAAATTCGTAAATTTACAATAAAAAAAATATAAATTTATGAGAAGCAAAAATTGGGAAAAACTGGGAATACTTTAAAAATCCATGAAAGGAAGATCAGAGTGGGGCTTTAGTTCAACATTTATCTGAGAAAGGTCATTTTAAAGGTCACGTCTGACGGCCCTTCCTCCCCGACCACAAACAAACTCCAGGTTTTACAGGTGAAACATGTTGACAGTACATGAGAACTGGACCGAGTGACCCCTCCCCCCATCGTTTTAGAGTTAAAATCCCATTCCCTTGGTCAGAGTAACCATTCTTGCTCTGCTATCTTCTTGATTATCCTTTTTTTCATGAGTTATTAAAGTCATAAATTGACCAATCAGATGACTCGATAAAAGTAGGTGGAGCCTGTTGGCCCCCACGTCCAACGTTCAAAAGGATCGACAGATTTCGTATAACCCACATTCAAGAGGTGGGGGTGTGGCCTTCCAACAAGCTCACTCCTGATTGGCCAGAGTGGTTGCCATAGAAACGCCGACTCAGACCAAACTGGAACCATCAGCCCTTAATAAAGACGCAGAAAATTGATTTGGTTAAACCAGAAAAAAGGGTTTTCTGTGGATGATGTCACACTCAGTCCAGTTCTCTGATACTGTCGTTCTCCATCTTGGCCGGTTTACCTGCAGGCCCAGCCTGCTTCTGTGCTGCCTGTGTGGGCGGGGTCATGGCTTTAAGAGAAAACGGGGAGTGGCTCGTCTGCGCCTTGGGCGGCCATCTTCCTCTGGAGTCCACATGCACACAATGTACACAAACACACAAAGATGCACACATGCATGTGAAACAAAAACCAAATACGTCATAAAAGTGGAGAAAAAAAGACACAAAAGTGCGTCATGACAGAACGGAAAGAACATGTTTCAAAAGGAAAATGATCCAAATACTGTAACGCATGGCTGACAGGAAGTTCTGAGGATGACAGCGGACAGATGGGACCAGAACCTTTTTACGTCTTCAACCCCGATTGGACTCAAAACCCGACCACAGCCCCCCCAGCACACCCGCTGTGCCTCACCCTGCTTGTGTAGGTCCGTGTTGGAGTGTGGCGGTAACGGCGTCTCCAGCTGACCAGAACCGTGGGTCAACGACCCCGAAGAGTTGGTGCTCCCATCAAGATCTCCAGCTTCCCCGTCCGGATCTCCGTCCTCACTGAGACAGAGCGGAAGAAGAGAAAACTGGAGGAAAGTTGACCGGACAAGAGCCAGGATTCTGTTCACTCTGACTGAGTTTGTCTTCAGTCATTTTTAGGAGCTTCATTTAATGTCACTTTGTATTGTTTTCAACTCGGAGGTTGAATCTGAGGCTGTAAATGTGATGAACTCTGTGTATTGTCATTAAAAAGTCAGATTTATTTTGTTAAAATGATTTTAAATTAGTGCAGCCACAAACGATTATTTTAATAGTCGACTAATTGGTTCACATGAAAACTGGATGTAGAGCACACATTAACTTTAAACTAGCTAAAAAATAGATATATAGCATTACCTGTGATAATGTTAGTGTGAATGCTGTAAACTGAATTTGGCCGCTGAAGATGCTAAATGTTAAATTAGCCTTAAAAAAGCCTAAATTAGCCAAAACAGCTAGCATACAGCTGAAATGTTAGCTAAACTCCAGAATAGCCTAAAAAATTTTACTAAATGCCAAACTAGTCCAAAAAGCTACCAGAATGCTATTTTAATTTTCCACTTTACTACACTCTGACTCCATATAATATAAAGTAATAACTAATCGACTATTAAATTAGTCGTCAACTATTTTAATAGTCGATTGGTCGACTAATCGTGGCAGCCCTATTTTAAATTTAGCAAAATAAGTACAGAAAGTACTTTTTTGACCTCAAACTCCCCTTTGGGGCTTGTTTGCTGTTTTTCATCCTTAAAGTTTTAAAGAAGCAGTAACAGGTAGGACTGGGTTGATAAAATTAATTAATCGATTTTAATCAGTTTAAGCTTAATAGATCAATAATCAATTCATAAAAATATAAATCAATTTACCACATAAACCTAAAGTCTGCTAGCTGGATGCTAACGTTTAATGGAATTTCCCATAGGACGGCTAATGCTAACGCTCGGTCGACCTAAACATTCATTACGAACCTAATTACCATCTTTGTAATCTCACCATTTTTGGTCTAAAACAGTTTTTTCCCGCAAACTTTCTTCTTCTTCTGGAATAAGGTGTACTTCTATAGCGTGATCGCCACCTAGTGGCCAAACTGAAACGTCCTCAAGGAGAAGCAGAACAATGTTTCCAATGTTAATGATCTGAACATTTTAGTTAGAACTTCTCCTTTAGAGAATCTATGTAACTCTGAATGATATTAACAATCTCATTATTTCACTGATACATTTACAGGATGTGAACTGGATCAGATTAATATAAATATATTCAAATCATATAGTAGATTATTAATGTATTTTTAAACAAATTTATATAAATGTGTAAACTTAAAATTTAACTGAACTGAGGAATCAAAATAATAGAAAAAATTGGAATCAAACTGATTTGTTTCTGGAAGTTATAACCGATACCCAGCCCTCCTAACAGCGACCACACCACGCACCCCCCCCCCCTCCTCTCCTCCACCTAGCTTCCACAGCGGCTGCGTCAGGCGAGAAGGAGCGCAGCACCAGACGAAATAATGGATTATGACAAATTTGAGTTTTTTTATTTATTTTTGTTTATTATTACATTTTTTTAAACATTTTACACTAAATCAGTGGTGTGTCAAGCTGTAAAAAAAAGAAAAAAAAATCACTGCAATGAGGCACCCCATCCAGCAGATGGCGACATAGGCGGCTATGCGGCTATGCTCAGGGCTGGTCCTGAGAATGTGTGTTCACTACGACTTATCGCTCGCAGCACAAACTTAGACAAAGATGTGCATGAACTTTTTGGCTCATTATCGCGCGGGCTACAACCTTAAAGGTTCGTGGGGGCGTTTCCACCTACAAACGGCTCGTATTCCTCCCCTCAGGGCAGCAGAGACTACAGCTTCAGCTGAGTGAAAGTGAACTGTGAGTACTCACGTCCCCCCCGACTGCAGACTGAACTTCTTCCGGCTCAGCCTGGTGGTCTGCTGGGTGAAGTACATGTGCCGCTCAGACTTCTTCCACATGTAGTAATACTCCACACACTCGCCCACGGAGCGAGTTCGTACCTGAGGAGGAGGAGGAGCAAATGTGTCACCAACAGAGAAGCCGTTTGCCGCGTCTCACCATCACAGAGAAGACGGCGTTACCTTATTGGCTTGAATAAGGTGGAAGTTCTTCCCGTAAACTCGGTAACCCTGCTCAAAGTTTCTACATTCCTCTTCGCTCCAGGAACACAGCTCCTCTGAGGAGGAGATGCAGGGAGGTGGTTGAAGAATGACTTACAACTTATTTTAAGGTTCATCTTTTGCTTTCAATAATCAAACATTTCCCCATAAACTTCATTTGGCTTTTTTCTCTAAAGTTTTGAAACTCTTGAAACATGCAGCTTCAGCACTTCAAAAGGGACTTTTTTAGTTTGGAAATGATCGTTTCCTTTGTTTAAAGGGTAACCAAACAGGAAGTTGGAGGCTGACTCCACCCACAGCCAAAATTTGAAAATCCAGTCAGAGGGGCGGGGCTTGGGAACAGGACAATTATCATTACTGGGGGTGCAGATCGTGATGTGAAACTTGAGAAACGTACATGGTTTGACCAATCACAAAATTCAACTGTAATACCTCGTTTCAACCTGTAGGGGGACTCAGACGTTTGACTATATTTTCAATAATTAAACAAGTTTAATTTAATTTAACAAAAATTGGCAATAACCAACAGACAGCACTTTTAAAGCTCCATTTATAGAGGTCAAAATCCAAAAAAAGTTCATTTAGGGTTTGGTTTCCCTCTTAACCTTCCAAACTCCATCTTTGGTGTAAACCCAGAACCTGGACGGCTGCCTTTGACCCGGTGGATCATAAACCCCTCTTGACCTCTATGTGGCAGTTCAAAGCAAAGCTCTAAAGTCGTTTCTAAGAAATTAAATGATCTCAGAGCACCTGGGGGTGCACTAAACCACTTTATCTCCTCTAAGTTGTGGAGTACCTCAAAGTTCTATCTTGGGCCCCGTTAAATTTTTTCCATTTCTATTTCCTCTTAGCACCATTTTTAGAAGGCGTTTCATTTCTATGCAGATGTTCTTGTCTCTAAAGGCAAAAAAAGGTTTTCTAAAGTGTCACACAGATGCTAGAACAGAACTTTCCTGATCCTGACAGAAGATAACCCTCTTGATCCACTCACACTTTACCTCCAGACGGATGAACGAAAACCTTAGAGTTATGACTTTAATTTGGCCAAACGGGTCAAATCGGTAATTTAAGGAAGTTTTGATCGTTTTAGACTTCTGATTCCGAGGGATTTTGAGTGAATTCTATTTTATTCCCTCTCGTATTGATTACTGTAAAGTTGATCAGCCATTGCAGAATCATCCACTAAAATATATATAGAGGTTCCTCTCTCTGGAGCACGCCTCTCTCCATGGGCTTCCTACTCATTTGGGATCCAGTTCAAGATTTTATTGGTTTTCAAAAGTCTTAAGGACATTTCACTTCTGGATTTACAGATCCGGATGTTCACAGGAGCACTGAGGTTGTTATCCCACAGAAAAAATAAAAGTGGGAGCGAGCCAACCAAGTTATTTCTCAACAGTGAATTGATGAAATACAGAATGTCTTTGCTTTTACTTTTAACTTTGAAACCTTATATTTAGATAATCTATCAACAGATAGGCTGGACTAAAGTTTAACAAACCTCTTTAAATCCTAATAGCAGCAAGTAAAGAGGAAATGACTCAAACTTTAACCCTAATAATCGATGACTAGATCCATCATTTTGAACCACAGATCAAACTTAACCAATAACTCATTCTGTTCTTGTTCAACAGATACACAGTAAACTATTGTTATAATCTGGCACATTTACGCCCATCAGTGTCTGGATAGATGCTCAATAATGTGCATTTTTCTGATCAAAGAAATATAAATAAACTGAATGAATAAAAACGAATTGAATCTTACCTGTGAAAACTTTCACGTTGAAGCGTAATCGTCTCAGTGCCTCTTCTGCATTAAAATTGCATTTTACTAGTTCATACAGTGCCTGAAAGTCCAAGGAGGAGAAGAAAAAGACGAGAAGAGTTTGTTAGTTTTCATGAATGCTAAACCTCAACATAAACAAAAAGAAGAAAAAACAACTATTAAAGTGTTTTTAATTAAATTCAACCAGGGGAAGAAATATTTAAATAGTTTCTGGTTAGTGCTGCTACAAACAATTATTTTAATAGTCGACTAATCACAGATTATTTTTTCTGATTAGTCGACCAATCGGATCATGCACAAACTGGATGTAAAACACACATCTTAGCCATCATTAGCTTTAAACTAACTAAAAACTAGATGTATTCGCACTAGCATTAACTGCAGAAATGCTAGTGCGAATGCTGTAAGATAATTTGGTAGCTGAAGATGCTGAAATTGATAGCCTGCCAAAATATTAGTTAAATGCCAAATTAGTCTAAAAAGAAAAAAACTGAGTTGGACAAAACAACTAGCATGCAGCTGAAAAATTAGCTAAACTCCAAAATAGCCTAAAAACAAAAAATGCCTAACTTAGCCAAAATAGCTAGCATGTAGCTGAAATATCAGCCAAATTCCAAAACAGCCTAAAAAAACTGAAAAAATCCTCAATTAGCCAAAACAGCTAGCATTTAGCTGAAATATCAGCCAATTCCAAAACAGCCTAAAATACTGAAAAAAATCTTAAATTACCCAAAACAGCTAGCATTTAGCTGAAATATTAGCTAAACTACAAAATAGCTTTAAAAAGTTGAAAAAAAATCCTCCATTAGCCAAAATAACTAGCATGTAGCTGAAATATTGGCTAAACTCCAAAATAGCCCAAAAAACAAAAAAATTCCTAACTTAGCCAAAATAGCTAGCATGTAGCTTAAATATGAGCTAAACTCCAAATTAGCCTAAAAAAATGGATAAAATCCTAAATTAGCCAAAACCGCTACCATTTAGCTGAAATATCAGCTAAATTCCAAAACAGCCTAAAAAAGTTGAAAAAATATCCTCAATAGCCAAAATAGCTAGCATGTAGCTGAAATATTGGCTAAATTCCAAAACAGCCTAACAAAACAACGAAAAAGCTTTTAATTAGCCAAAACAGCTAACATGTAGTTCAAATATTAGCTAAATTCCAAAACAGCCTAACAAAACAACGAAAAAGCTTTTAATTAGCCAAAACAGCTAGCATGTAGCTCAAATATTAGCTAAATTCCAAAACAGCCTAACAAAACAACGAAAAAAAACTTTTAATTAGCCAAAACAGCTAGCATGTAGCTGAAATATTAGCTAAACTCCAAAATAGGCTAAAAACCTTAATAAATGCCAAGTTAGTCCAAAAATCTAGCAGAATGCTATTATAACTTTCAACTTTACTACACTTTGACTCTGTATAATACAAAGTAACGACTAATCGACTATTAAATTAGTCATCGACTATTTTAATAGTCGATTAGTCGACTAATCATGGCAGCCCTATTTCTGGTCATTAAATGTAAACACTCAGGTCTAAAATCTACAAATTCCGTTTACAAAAACTGATAAATCAGTAAATATTTCAAATCCTCTCGTTCTTCCTGGTTACTGAGAACCTGGTGGACGGCAGGGAACTGATCCTCACCTGTTCATTATCTTTGATGGTGGCTTCCTGTGTCCACACTGCCCCCTGTTGGCCACAAAGCCTTTGTGCATTCAGCAAGAAATCCTCCACGTCCTGAGCGGGAAGAGAATCCGGAGTCCAGAGCAGCTGGTCTTCACCGCTGTACGCTGATGAAGAAACCAGCAGAAAAAAGGAGAATTTTCAGATGTTTTTTCTGTGACTGCCCGGCAAAGGAAACAGGAGAGCCTCACCTTTCTCATGGTTAAGGTGAGGGGTCAGCGGAGGGATTTTCGCTTGATACATGGAGCCCACCATGATCTCCTGAGGAAGCAAATAAGGACGTTCGGTAAGAAGCAGATTAGAGTAAATCTGGTCTGCAATCACTGACTGGTAGAAATTCATGAAATAAAAGTAAACAATTGGAATCATGATCGGCTTATTTTAAGCACTGTGTTATCTAACAGTAAATGATTTATCTCCTTGTTTTGTCCCTAAAAATGCACTGAAATAAATTCAAATAGTTTGTAAACTTTTGTTAATGTCCTTTAACTTTTAATCTCCAAACTCTTAAAGATGAATTCTGATGAAAATCAAGTTTTTTTGCGTTTTTAATATGTTCGTGTAGCTTTTTTCCCTAATAACATCAAGACAAGTATGCTAAAAATGACATTTTTGAGTATTTATCTATTAAAACTGTTGTAAATCAGGAGCAGATGGAGAAAAAACAGACACACAGATCCATGAACATCTTTGTTTTCCTAATCTGGATGGATAGTTCTGATATTTGCCATTTTGTTTTACTGGTATGGAGCTAAAATAGTCTCACCTGATTTGTGTGTAACACGTTTGGAATTTGTACATGCATTTTGTGAGTAGCTATGTGTACTTACAATTGTGTTTTCACGTGTACAAAAAATTAAAAAATACAAAATATAATTTACACACGCACAACTTTAAATTACAGCAGCTTATAACTAGGGTTGGGCACCAAAGTTCGGCTCGCCGGTTCTACCGAAACCAAAAGAAGCTGCTGCAATCGATTCCTCATTTGTGTTCTTAGTTTCATTGAAGATCTATTTCTCTTAGGACATGTCAATCAGTTTTACTCTGTTCAGTACTTTCAAGTTCTAGCCAATCCTCCTGCCTTTCCTGCAAAAGTGGGCGGGCTCATTTAAGACAAAAACAAGAGCGCTGGAATTTCTGACTGCAATTCACAGAAGATCACAGAAGTTTGACAGGTCGCTGCATCGCATCAGTCAATCAGGAACTCAGCTTTGTTCACTTGACGCTTTCAGTGATCCGATCAGAGTGTAAAATACTAATCCAATATGAGTGTTTTTTTCTCAGCACCTGTTCGGTTTATATGCTCGTGACCAAATTTCGTGGGTTACAACCAAATCTCGTGGGTCACGACCAAATCTCATGGGTCACAACCAAATCTCGTGGGTAACGACTAAATCTCGTGGGTCACAACCAAATCACGTGGGTCACGACCAAATCTCATTGGTCCCAACCAAATCTCGTGGGTCACAACCAAATCTTGTGGGCAACGACCAAATCTCATAGGTAATGACCAAATCTTGTGGGTAACGACTAAATCTCGTGGGTAACAACCAAATCTTGTGGGTCACAACCAAATCTTGTGGGTAATGACTAAATCTCGTGGGTAACAACCAAATCTTGTGGGTCACAACCAAATCTTGTGGGTAACGACCAAATCTCATGGGTAACGACCAAATCTCGTGAGACACAACCAAATCTCATGGGTAACGACCAAATCTCATAGGTAATGACCAAATCTTGTGGGTAACGACCAAATCTCATAGGTAATGACCACATCTTGTGGGTAACGACCAAATCTCATAGGTAATGACCAAATCTTGTGGGTAACGACTAAATCTTGTGGGTAACGACTAAATCTCGTGGGTAACGACCAAATCTTGTGGGTCACAACCAAATCTTGTGGGTCACAACCAAATCTTGTGGGTAACGACCAAATCTCATGGGTAACGACCAAATCTCGTGAGACACAACCAAATCTCGTGGGTAACGACCAAATCTCGTGGGTAACGACCAAATCTCGTGGGTAACGACCAAATTTTGTGGGTCACAACCAAATCTTGTGGGTAAGGACCAAATCTTGTGGGTAAGGACCAAATCTTGTGAGTAGCAATTAAATTTCATAGGTCACGACCAAATCTCGTGGGTTACAACTAAATCTTTTGGGTCGCGACCAAATCTCGTGGGTAACGACCAAATCTCTTGGGTAACGACCAATTCTCATGGGTATTGACCAAATCTCGTGGGTAGCAACCAAATCTCATGGGTATTGACCAAACCTCGTGGGTCACAACCAAATCTCGTGGGTAGCAATCAAATTTCATAGGTCACAACCAAATCTCGTGGGTAGCAATTAAATTTCATAGGTCACGACCAAATCTCGTGGGTAACGACCAAATCTCGTGGGTAACAACCAAATCTCGTGGGTAACGACCAATTCTCATGGGTATTGACCAAATCTCGCGGGTAGCAACCAAATCTCATCGGTATTGACCAAATCTCGTGGGTAACAACTAAATTTTATTGGTCCCAACCAATTCTTGTGGGTTACAACTAAATCTTTAGGGTCGCGACCAAATCTCGTGGGTAACGACCAAATCTTGTGGGTAACGACCAAATCTTGTGGGTAACGACCAAATCTTGTGGGTAACGACCAAATCTCGTGGGTAACGACCAAATCTCGTGGGTAACGACCAAATCTCGTGGGTAACGACCAAATCTCGTGGGTAACGACAAAATCTTGTGGGTAACGACCAAATCTCGTGGGTAACGACCAAATCTCGTAGGTCGCAACCTTGGTTTGGAGTTTATCAACAGGACAGTTTGAGAGCTCACAGCGTCAGTTTGAAAGTTTAAAATTTGTTTGAGAACAAGACAAAACTTTTTATGTGGATGTGATAGTTTTATTTTAACATTATTACAAATACCTTTTACACAAAAAACTATTTTAGTTCATAAAAAGTCTTTTATAATCTATCAGCACTTCACATATATCAGTGGAATTCCGAAAGTTTTACGAATACGTTTTTTTTCTTTTACACAAAATAAAAACTGAACGGGTGAAAAAATATAAAAGATTTAGTTAATTTAAATGTTGTTTTATTTTTGTCTAAAAGCAGCATAATCATAATTCAAAGACTACATGATCCATGAAGGCATCTCCTTTGGATGGAGACACATGAACTTTTAAAATATAAATAAAAGAGCATTAGTTTTCTTAAACAGACATAAATAGTAGGAGCAAATCTAAGTACTTTTTTTATCAGGTTATTTTTTTATTGATTTTATTCTTCTCTAGAGCTTTTTTGTGATTTATTTTTTATTGTATAAAGCCATTTTACCTGTATTTAATGATTATTCCTGAAATTATCCAGATAACGATGTAGGACATCATAAAATCTTATAAAAGTACAAGTTTTGTGCAGGAATTTGAACTGTTCTTAGTTTCTTTAGCAAAAATATATATATATATATTTGTGGAGTACCGAACTCTGCCAAGGAGGAAATAAATAATATTTCCATCTGGAAGAGTTTTAGGATTGATTCATTAAGAAAAAAAAGTACAACAATCTCAACAAACTGAAGATGTTGCCTCTAGAAGAAGTTTTTATGTGGAAATCACATTATTGCAACATCAACATCTTCCCTCCTCTGCACTGACATAAACAAACAAACACGAAGAAGAAGAAATTATTCCTGCAGAAAAACAAGGATGTGATGAGAAGTGAAAAACAGAAAAATACACAGGAGACGTCACATTTATCCGCATCTCAACAAACTGTTTATAAACTGCAAACTACCTCCAGAGATAACAGATGACATCACTTCCTGCTCTTAGAATGCATCCTCACTCATCTCATCCTCAACGTCTTTTTCCATTGTCCTCCTTTTGTGTTTTTAAAACATTAAATGAACAAAGTCGGTTTAACTTTCTCACCTCATCCAGTTCTATTTTTTAGGTGGTAAAAAAGTAGAGATAAAAAATGCTTTTGAGGATTATTAGTGTGTACTGAGTATTGTAAAAAGTTATAAAAATACTTTTTTTTTACCAAGAAATCTGTGAATTTCGCCTGGATTTTTGTTTGTAGTTTCATTCAAAAATGTGTTGACAAAATTTGTTTTTTGTTATTTTTATGAAATTACACCTAAAACTTTCATTCTATGTTGTAGAAACAGCTTGTTAAACATTTTGGGGGTTTTCATTTTTCCAGATGAAATGTTCTGTTTTTGCATGATTTTATGTCTAGTGTGTGAAAACAACAGAAAAATGACAAAATAAATGTAGAGTGACATAGGAGAGGTTGTGTGGAATCTTACTGCATCACTGTTTGGTCTCTGAGCAGTCGAACCATTGAGAGGCTCGACAATCAGCCTTAAACATTTTAGATAAAACAGCTATCTCTCATCATCATTGTTATATTTTAAGTAAATACAAGATTTTAAATGTGATGGATTTCATTAACTACAGCCATTCAAAGCTGTTGTTTAAATGTTTAACTGGATTTGCACCTCAACCACTCTCTAAATTTGTCCAAAGACATGAAACTTCCAGAAAAACTAAAGTGTCAATCTTTAAAAAGCAAATTAAATTCTGGTTATCAGAGAACCAGCAGAGCGAGCGCATGGTGTAAAACATCATCTGGCTTCATACGAGTATAGTTGGGTACATTTTCTACTTATTCTTAATGGTTGTTAATGAATTTCTACAGTTTTTAGTTTTTTACTCCATGTTTTTTTTTTCACTGGTTAATTTTTTTTCAGTAAAAGCTCCACTAGAGACAGGAGTTGTGAATTAGCCACGACTATAAACACAAACATCAGATTGTTTTAATCAATCATCTATATTCTTTTGTATTTGTCCCCATCAAATAAACAATAAATAAATAAATAACGTTATTCTGAATAAGCAGCAGGCATTCTTTTAAATTGAAAACACAGAGTAGACAAAAACTGAGTTTTAGTCTCCAAAAGGTTAAAAATAAACATTTTAGTGAGGAAGGAGTGAATATGAAGCTTTTTCTGTTACTTTATGGAAAAAAAATCAGAAATGTGCCAGTTTTTAAAAGACAGTCACTCCAGCTTTAGTGAAAAGGAAATAAACATAAAAAAAAAACATCTTTTTTTTTTTAACCCTCTGGAACCCAGAGCCTAAAGCTGCACTTTGGAATTTACCTCTGGATTTTCCCTTTGAAAGACGACCTGCTGCTTATTTTAATCAGCACAACCTCTCCTATGTGACTCCACCTTTATTTAGTCATTTTTCCATGTTCTATTCACACACTGGACATAAAATCATGCAAAAACAGAGAATTCTGTCTGGAAAAATGAGATTCATTTTGCTGTGGAAACCCCAAAAATGTTTAACGAAAAGTTTTTACAGCATAGAATGAAGGTTTTAGATGGAATTTAATAATAAAAAAACAAGAATAAATTCAGTCAACAAACTAATCAACACATTTTGGATGAAAATACAAAACAATTTCAGGTAAAATTCACAGATTCCTTATTTTAGCCACATATGAAGAGTTTGTGTTGACAGAGGAACATCACAGACCTCACAGGTCCATGATGTGTTTCTGTTATACAGACACTGATCAGACTGCCTGGAGCTTCAGCTTCCAGGCAGTCCAAAACATTAAGAATGTATCTCCTAAGAGAATGCTGTCCAATTGACATTTTCCTGGAATTTCTTTTTTGTTTTTCTTTTTTTTCCCAACGTTTTCTTTTTCTCATACATTTTCTTTGTCGTGTTTGTGAGGAATAATAACAAGTTTGATCCAGCTGGATTTCATGTCGGCTCGGCTGGAATCTGCTCACAGGTGGGGGCGTGTCTGTCTGCTCTGTTGCTCGCCTCGTGACAGCGGCGGGCGGGACTTTGGCGGAGTTTCTGTGATCATTTGACAACGCCGGTGATCGTTGTATTGAACTCATGTGGGACCCCGTCCCAAAATAAATTAATGTTTGCTTTCCTCTTTCTAATAGCGGACGGCTCAGTTTCAGTCCTTCGCGGGCGCGCTGCTCTACGTTGCATCGAAGTTCGTATTATTAAAATAAAAGATTGATTTTGTCCAAAAACTACAAATAAAGGCCATATTCTCCCTTTAATTCAATAAAACATAATAAAAAGTTAAAAGTTAATTTTAGCCGGAGTTTTATCCCGCTGACCTCACAGCTGCACAGCAGGACGTCTGAGGCGTCCGTCGGTTCCAGAGGGTTAAAGATTCGCCTCTTAGAATAGACTGATCAAACTTATCATCAGAAGTTTACCTTGTGCTCTTCGTTGGAAGGAACAGAAGCGTCGTCAGAGTCCTCATCTGATGAGTTGATGGATGCGACTTTGTCTCTGCCTTCAAGAGACAAAACAACAAAAACACTTCAACAATTTCAACAAATAAACCAAAACTCATTTCATAAATTAAAAGTTTAAAATCACAAAAATGTGAAAAACAAAATAGTACAAAAATTGCTCTAGTACCAATAAAAAAAATAAAATGTTTTAAACAAATATTAATAGAAATGCATATAATTCACAGGTTCTTAATAAAATATACAGAAATAATTATGTGACTGTATTTTTAGTTGAAAGTGAACAAATCTTAGGTTCATTTTTAAACACGATCTTTTTTAATAAAATTGTTCTGTCATATTCTATAATTCATATGAAGCAAAAACATGCAGAAAAATCCAAAAATAAACTGAACAAGCTCCTGATCTTGTTAACAGATTTAAAAATTCAAAATGATTGTTTATTAACACAAAGATAAGAATCAGATAAACATTCATCCATCAGAGGCAGAAACAACGAATGATTAACGTTTTTTTGCTGTGAACGGGTCATGTGACTGAATATTTTCTCCTGTAACCTTGGAGGCAGCGAAGCAGCTCTGAGGCGTTTGAAGAGCTGCAGTCGTAAGCGGCTGGATCGTCCTCCTCCCCACAGAAGACCTCAGCAGCCCTCTTGTTCTGCACAAAACGAGACGCCAGAGACGTCGTGGAAATAAATAGGAAATCAAGGTGGAAACAAATGCAGAAAATACCCAAAGAATCCGCCAAAGATCCCATTAAAGTGATTTTTTAGCGTAAAACATCCTGGAGAACTCAGAGCTGGTTCTGCAGTGAACTTGGTCAAATCTATGAGGTCGAGTCAGCTTCACGTGAATCAAAAATCCGATTGTAAAATGAAAAATAGACATTCTGAAAACGGCTTTAAATTATGAAGTATTCCAGGTAAAGTTGATAGAAAAAAAAAAAAAAATTAAAAATCAAATTGTTAATTTGAAGAAAAACTGGAATATATATATATATATATATATATATATATATATATTTTTTTTTTAAAATTAAAAAATATACTTACTAAAAAAATTAAGTCATTAATCACAAACCTGGAAAAAAAATTAATCGCGATTAATCGCCTTTTTTTTTTCTCAGTATTTGCCAACCACTTATTATTTGTGAATAATCCCAAAATCAAATCCCACAAGAAACTCTACATTTAGAACATTTATTTTTTAATTTGTGCGGTCAATAGATTGCAAAAAAATCTGATTAATCGCACTTTGTTGCTGGGATTAATCACCATTAATCACAATGTTTTACCAGGTAAAATGTATTTGTACATATGGCACCAGAGCACAGATCAAATAGTCGCTTTTTGAGAAAAAGTGAGAAAAATAAAGTACTAAAAAAGGGACTGAATATTTGTTTCTTTTGTAAGTGACCATGGTGTAAGCGGGATAATACCTGATGAAATATTTTAACGGACGCTGTGGAAGTCTGAACCGCCGAGTTAAAGTGAAGGACTGTTTCTTCCACTCATTTGTGTCAATACGTATTAATGCGTTAATTCTTTTTCATTAATCGCGTGCGTTAATGTTCACAGCCCTAATAAATATATAAACCTAACTTATCAAATGAAAATCTGACACAAAATTTTGCTTCCAGCTGTGCACAGAATGAACACGCACAATAAAAAAATAAAGTCATAATCTGTAACTTCTCTTTTTTTGCTAAAGTAAACATTTTTATTATTGCAAATATGTTAAGAGGTGCCTAACATTGTTAAAATCCTAAGAGATACTCTGGTAAACGCTGTAAAATATTTCAGCGAGTTAGACGTATTTACACAGAGCTGGCACATTTTAACGGGCTTAACTTGTTCACAACTTTTAGCTGTTGAGAAAAGATCTTCTGCAGCTCCACGACTCATAGCTAATGCTAGCGTTAGCATTAGCACAGATTCAGATCATCTGCCAATCAAGAACTCGGCTCACATTTTCTGACAGGTGGCGAGCGGCGAATTAGCCGCGGGGCAAAAGAGGGAGGGGCCACATGAATTTTCACGTGAATCACGTTCGGTGTGAACGCAGCGTAACAGTTTAAGTTTAGTTTTTTATTGAAGCTTTCAGTATTTCTACAAATTCAAAATATTTTTTTTCCAATTAACATTTTTTAAATTTTTAATTTATGATTTCAAGTTTATAATATTTATTTTCAAGTTTAAAACTGTTTTCAAAAATAGTTGTCTTAATTAACAACCTGTTTTTAAATTCACTTTAGGCTGATCCAGATTTAAACTCATTCAAGACACAAAAAAAAGTCATTTGTCCTAAAACTCTAAATAATTAAGTTCCTTCTATTGAGATGCAGAAAAACCTCCACAAATTTACAGAAAATCCTCTCAGTTCCAATAAACAAAAGTCTGAATTTTAAAAGCGAGGCTGCAGACGGTGATGCTTTGAACAAACCTTCTCACGCGTCAGATCGGGCATCCTGGCCGTCATCAGACACGTGTCCTTCTCCGGGTCTGAGACGGTGTAACCGTACAACGCCAGCAGCTCCTCCAGAGGAAGCTCACCGGCCTGGAGAGTAAGAAATCAGGCAAAAACTTCAGTCGCCTCAACGTCTCCCAAAAGATTTATAGTCATCCCTATAATTCTAGCCACTTAAACTCAACTTTATTTTACCATTTCTTTATACTAAATGAGTTGGCATATTGTTTTGATGGATGGATGGAGATATTATGGGTTCTAATCCCGGACGAGCCCCCAAGTTGTTACGACTGCTTAGAGATTGTTCTGGAACATGTGTTAAAGTCAAGGCCCGGGGGCCGGATCCGGCCCTCCAGATCATTTTATTTATTGTTATTAATGGCACGCTTATTTCTAACTTGTAAAATTTTGAAAAAATATGTGTTTCTGGAAAGTAAAATATTGAAAGTTATTTAAGGTTTAAGTTGATTTATTCTGGAATAATATTCCTGCTTTTTTAATTTTCATAATTATGTTTAAAAATTACAGTTTTAAAGTTTTAAAAATTGGCATCATGCTAGCTTTTTGGACTGTTTTGGCATTTACTAAGATTGTTTTAGGCTATTTTGGAGTTTAGCTAATATTTCAGCTACATGCTAGCTGTTTTGGCTAATTTAGGATTTTCTTCTTAAGTTTTGTTTAGGCTGTTTTTGAGTTAGGCTAATATTTACACACTAGCTGTGTTTGTTAATTTAGGCTTTTCATGTTTTTAGGATATTCTGAAGTATAGCTATTTTTTCAGCTACATGGTAGCTTTTTGGGCTAATTTTGGCTTTTAAAAAAAAAAATTAGGGTGTTTTTGAGTTAGGCTAACGTTTACTTCCTAGCTGTTTTTGCTAATTTAGGGTTTTCAGTTTTTTAGGATATTTTGAAGATTTAGCTATTTTTTCCTCAGTTACATGATAGCCGTTTTGGCTAACCTACATTTTTTTTCTTTAGCTTTTTAGGCTAATTTTAGCTGGTTATCAGCTTTGGCGTTTTCAGCCATTAGCTTCTGTGATTTCAGTTATCAGCACTAGCATCTTCAGCGACCAAATTCAGCTTACAGCATCCATACTAGCATTATTGCAGGTAATGCTATATATTTAGTTCATAATTATGTTAAAAAGTTACGATTTTAAAAATGTAGTTTTCAATAAATGTTCAATAAATGTTTATCCTGTTCGCGACAGAAGGTGTGTTTTTGGTTTCAGTCCCTTGTGTGATTGAGTTTGACACTCCTGATCTAGAAAAGTACTTTTAATATGCAATAGCAGAACGCATGAAAACAGTGAGCAGCGACGGATCTGGATCCAGCCGGAAGCCCCCGAGGAAGAGCTTCCCCTCTGTGAGTTCCTAGATTTTATGGCAGTCCTCCGAAATGCCAAAACACCTGCACCTGTGCAGGAGGAGGAGCCAAAGGGCAGACAGGCAGAAAAACACGGCAACATAACTCAAGGTCGTAACAATGAAGCAGTGATGGAGAACATGGGGAAAGAAGAACGCCACCGTTCTGTCAGGTGGTGAGGAAGTTCATGACGAACATCTCCAACTTTGAACTTCTGCTGAGCCAACAGTCAATGAGTGACGGAAATATGAACCGCCTCATTGGGAGGAGGAAATAAAATCATTTTTCAAGAGGCATTAATTGCCTAACGAGTGCTAAATATTCATCAGTAGTGATGGGAAACGTACATAAACAAACACTGACTTCACTTTCATGTCTGCTGTAACAATAGTTGCTTTGAAGCTTCTGTCTAGAAAAAGATGAAACTGGAGCGTACAGGGTGGGATTGTGCTGCCATCTTCATGGGTCGATGGCTCTCCTCCAAGTCCTCTACGGCCTGGAAAGACTCCTGCTTCTCCTGCTGACGGCCTTCATGGCTGCAGTCTCCACAAGGCCACAGCTCCTGCGCTCCTCAGGTGCTTCCTCCTCACCTGCAGACACACATCACAGGCGTCAGCTGTGACTGCAGCAAATGTGATCATATGACGGCTGATCCCGGCTCATCTCAGGACGGATCAGCTGATGGCCAAAAAAACACCAACAAACCAGTTTTTATTTGGAGATCAAACGCAGGTGGTTAGGCGGTGACCGTTCTTCACCTGAAGACCCACTGCTATGAAAATGATGTTTATATTGAGTTGTTGTGGGATTTTTCTCATGATGGAGGACATACTGTATATATGAAGAAAATCAGCTCAAAGTTAGCCAAAACAGCTAGCATGTAGCTGAAATATTAGCTAAACTCTAATATATCCTAAAAAATCTCAGTAAAGGCCAAAATAGTCCAAAAAGCTATCAGAATGCCAATTTTTAAAACTTTAAAACTAACTTTTTAACATAATTCTGAATAATAAAAAGCAAGAATATTATTCCAGAATAAATCAACTTAAACCTTAAATAACTTTCAATATTTTACTCTCCATAAAAACATATTTTGTCAAAATTGTACAAGTTAAAAATAAGCTCAAGATAACATCGGGCCATTAATAATAATAAAATAAAAGTACATGGAGGGCCGGATAGAATTACCTGGAGGGCCGGATCCGGCCCCCGGGCCTCGACTTTGACACATGTGACTTACACAATCATGGTGAAAAATACAAAATAAAAATAAAAACCTTACACCAGAAAAGTTATACGAAAGCATTTTAAGTGGAACCATTTTCAAGAACAAGATTTCAAAATTTAATACATTTTTTAATGCTTTTTAAGACCTTATTTCCAATTGTTCAAATTTAAGGCTTTTAAGACTTGTTAAGACCCAAAGGGAAGATGGTAAATCAGCGAAGGCTTACTTCTGCACCAACACCTCTGCCTACAACTTCAAGGTGAATTTCTAATAAACTCCTGCCACCCTGAATAAACTGTTTTAGAAAACGACAGATTTTTAAATTTAGGCTAAAATAATCATAAAAATAGATTGAAAGATGATCTAAGTGGGGCTTGAAGAAAAGAAACTAATAATCATTTAAAAAAAAGATATTACAGTGACCTTTTGCTACTAAAAGATTTTCATGAATCTCAGAATCTGGGTGAAGGTAAATAATGTTAAATGGTAACACTACTACTTTCCTTTCACACTTTTCCATTCACAAACATTTACAGAAGGATAGAGGTTCCAATCACAAACATTGGCGCCAACCTATAACCACTAGGATCAATGTGGGCGTCAGTGTCTTAATCAATGACACTTTGACACATGGGCAAGGCAGGAACCAAACCTTCAACCCTTCAATCAGAGGTTGACCGCTCTACCTCAACATCCCGGCCTCCCCCAACAGGTAGAGCCAAAGTCATAACTGTCCTCATGGGTCGATATGGGCTGTCGCAGCAGAAAAATGCTCAAACCTAAGGTGGCCCACACAAAATAGAAGGTCGTAGACCGCTTGAACCCTAAGAGCGAAAATGTTCATGGACATTGTTTTCTCTAGGGTACGGGTCATAGTGAACTCTCATACAACATGTAAGGGTAAGTGAGTATTCGTTATTGAGACGAAGAGAGAAACTACAGAGGAATCGAGCTGAGGTACTAGCAGAGATGAAGATGAAGGTTCTCTTTAGTCTCATTTACACTGAGCGGTACGGTCTGGTAAGGAGTAGTACGCCACGGTCCAGTTAATTCTGGCGAGTGTTACCACTCACTGAGCGGTTTGTTTTTAACGGCGCATGTGTGGTGTAGACCGCTAGCGTTTCATTGTAGAAAAGCAACAACAATGGAGGTCATCCTGTAGCTCGTCTTTTTCTTGCTTTACTTCTGGTACATCGTGTAGATTTGGTAAGATGGAAATGTGTGAGGACCAACCCATTTATCTGAAATCCTTTGAGCTATTTTAATAACACTGGATTTCACTCAGCTATTTAATTAACATTTTATTGCAATGGCATAATTTTTATGTCTTACCATTGAACAAATACATCTAAATATGTATATCTTTTCCCTGTCAATTTGCCAAGTTTCACACTTGTAGATTTGGGGTGTCAAACTCAATCGCACAAGGGGCCAAAATCCAAAACACACCTTAGGTCGTGGGCCGAACAGGATTTATTAAACACTCTAAAACTAAATGTTTAAAACTTTAAAACCGTAACGTTAACATAATTATGAACAAGATATATAGAATATAATCACCCGAGGGCCGGATCCGAGCCTAGACTTTGGCACGTGTTATAGATGATATGTTTAGTCTATTAGTGCTTCTTCATGGTGAATATGAAAACAAAATTTAGCCAACCACAATCAAGAAACATACAGTTTTTAGAAAATGGTGAAATCAAATTGATTTTAAGAAAGGAGCCTGAGGGCCGTTGGAAATGTATACGGGGGCCACACTTTGGACATGCCTGGTCAAACATACTCGTATTAAGTAGTAGTACTTTAGACAACTTTACAGTGGGTCACAAATTAATACATCCTAACCCTACATTCAGTTTTTTTCTAAATAAAGTATTTTTATATCCTCAAAAGAAACAAGTACACGCAGAGAAGTTTTAAGTACTTAAATATAACTAATAAAACTTTGGGGTGATATGCGCAGGACCCCGAATGGGACAGTGGTGAGGACCTAAAGCAGAGGTTTCCCCTCCGCGGAGAGTCTGACCAGGGGCGCTTTCCTGTGATTTGGTGCTGAACGTCTCTTCCTCTCCGGCTCGAGGAGGAAATACCGACTTTTCAACATTTACGGGAAAGTGCGTCGGACTTTACCGCCGCCGACTCGTGTCCTTCCCCCGAAACTTTTCAACTCCCGCGCCCCTCCCGCTGCCGGCGCGGAGGGACACACCTGGAGCCCTTCAGCACCACCGTGACACCGCCCGCCCGCCCGCGCGCCCGCTCCCTATTGTTCCGCGCGGCCGTGCCGTCGCGCGGCCGGAATGGCTCTCGAAAGGCAGGAACGCGGAGGAGCGATACGCGGCGGAGGCTCGACGTCTCTCCCTCCGCCGCTCGCTGCCAAACGCCGTCGTAACCGGGTTTCAGCCGCCGCTCAGCCGCCGGAGGAACCGGCGTTAACGCCACGCACAGCTCGCCATGTCAAAAGTCCCGGATTAGGTCTAATTTCGGTCGTATTTAGGCCAATTCACCCCTCCTTTTCGCCGACTTACCTCCGCCATTCCGTCTCTGCGCAGGCTTCCTATTGCCCGGATGTTGTCGGTCTGCTCTGCTGCACAGCTCCGTTTATCGTCCCTCCAGCGTTACACCGACTTTTACTGGAGGAATTCCATTTAAATAGATCCGAAAGGCTGTTTTCTATTGTTATTTTTGTTTGTTTACTTCAAAGGTGTGGGGTTAAAAACACATTTAAAAAAACATCCCAGAAACCACCTCAACTTTCATTATCACTTCTAAATTTTTACATAGTTGATGATTTGTTTAAAAAATAATCTCCCTGTTTGTTTTGCTCACAAAACCAAACCAGTCATGTTTGTTTACAATGAAAAAGTATTTCATTTGATTTTCCATGAATATCAAAGAAAAAGCAACTTTTTAGGCTCAACCTGTTGATCATTTCAAAGCATCAAAATCTTGATCTCTGAGAGTAAAAGTATCACGATTCATCAAGAATCGTGATATATTTTCTGAGGCACGTTGTTAATCGAATTGAATCGGTGTATACAAGTGGCGATACTCTCTTTTATGAAAGTCGAAACATAAAATCAAAGAATCTTAAATGTAGATATTGATCAATATAAAAAAGTGAATGTTTTTATGAGTGGATGTTGAAAAATCGAGATTTTTACTTTAATGATGTTTTTATTTTCTTAAAAATGAACAATTATAATAATAAGTTATTCAAGTCGAGTGTTTGTGCCGGTATTGACTTAGAAGTGCCGGTACATACTGAATACTGGTGAGTACTGGCCCACTTAAAGCACTGGCGTAGACTTTAAACTTTTTTAAAAAGATAATAAGGCGGATTTTACGAGGGGCCTCTGGTCATGATGGCGCCCGAATCAATCTCTAACCGGAAGCAGAAATCGTAACTTTAGCGGGTTGCGCGAACAAAAATTTCCTAAACTTTAGGAAACCCTTTAAAAAATGATATTTTAAAAGCTTTTCAGAACTGTCAGCTTTTAAGCTTTTGAATGTGAATAAAGTGTAACTGTGTATCAGTTTAGTGTGCAAGACATGCTTCAAATGGGACAGAAAACGTTTACCGTTTTATTTCCTTCAAGTCAATAATAATAGGGCTGGGTATTGATTATAATTTCCAAATATGATTTGATTCACAAGAATCTGAACTGATTTGATTCAGATTTTAACTTCAATTCAATTTTGAGTTTACACATTTAGACACATTTATTTAGAAATACATCAATAACCAACTATATGGTTTGAAAATATTAAAGTTAATCGAATAAAGTTCACATATTAGAACATTTATTAGTGAAATAATGAGATTGTTAAGGACATACAGAGTTAAATGGATTCTCTAAAGGAGAAGTTCTAACAAAAATGTTCAGATCATTAACATTGTAAACATTGTTCTGCTTCTCCTGGAGGACATTTCAGTTTGACCACTAGGTGGCGATCGTGCTATAGCATTACACCTTATTCCAGAAGAAGAAGAAAGTATGATGGAAAAAACGATTTTAGATCACAAATGGTTACTTTAAAAATATTTCCTTAAAAAGGGTTTGGAAAAATTCGTGTCTATGAGTTTATAAAGATTTTCAATTCAGTCAGAACGTATGTTTAGGTCGACCGAGCGCTAGCATTAGCCGTCCTATGGGAAATTCCATTAAGTGTTAGCATCAAGCTAGCAGACTTTAGAATTATGTGCTAAATCGATTCAATTTTTTTGTCAATCGATTATTTATCTATTAAGCTTAAATCGATTCTAATAAATGAATCAATTGCTGAATGAATCAATCAATCACCCAAAAAATCTCCATTTTGTCATTAATACTGCTGGTCCATCTTAAAAATGTTTTGTGTAAATGTGTTGAACTGTTTTGGGTAAAAAAAAAAAAACAAACAAACACCGTGAGCTCGAAGAGAGATTCGATCCCAGGAACTCCCAATTACAAGGTCAGTCACTTATGCTGCTGCGCCATCTAGTGGATGGTAGAAGTATTGTAGGTTCAAACTACCTTTTAACACTGACTGTCTGCGTAGTGCAAACATTGAGGGAATGCTGACGTAATAAAAATACGGAAAAAAAAAACACACACCTCCAACCAAAAAAAAATAAATCACCATTTTGTCATTTATAGTGCTGGGGCCCGTTCCAAGAAGCAGGTTTTGTTGGAACTCTGAGTTTGCGAACTCCAAATTCACCAAAAATCTGAGTTTTCAATTTCAGAAAGAGAGATAACTCAAACCCATGGAAGTGGGTTAAACCAAACCCGTTTCAAGAAGCGGGTTAAGCTGAACTCAATCACTATGGTAACTGAGTCTGTGAACGAAACCTGGTCGGTAGCAGGTTTTCTTCAGGAAACTTAGAGTTCTCTGAGGTCTCCGCCCCTTTTTAACGTGAAGGATGTTCAAATATGAGTTCCTCATTAACATTTAGAGAACATTCACATTAGAGACGTCACGTTTCCAGAAACCAAAATGACATGAACGTTCATGTAGACGAGGCGGCTGATTAATCCAGAGGAAATGTAATTTATGTCGGGAGAGGATTTTGAGGACATGAGTCGACTGACTGCAGTTTCCCCGATTCATTTTTATTCGAGCGAAATTATAAATAGTGAGTTTTTCCAGTGACTTGTTAATAATACAGAGTTTTCTTTTCCTCAGT
Source organism: Oryzias melastigma (assembly GCF_002922805.2). Taxonomy (NCBI): domain Eukaryota; kingdom Metazoa; phylum Chordata; class Actinopteri; order Beloniformes; family Adrianichthyidae; genus Oryzias; species Oryzias melastigma. Next base: position 2,411,195 of record NC_050515.1, on the reverse strand, counting down.
TAAACCTCTAACAATGGAAATCATTACATTTCAAACACCAGGAAGACGTTTCAACTCATCTACCTTGCCTGCGACAAATGTTAGCTCGGTTCTCAGTAATGCTACTTCCTCCTGCGGAGGTCTGAGTTCGATTCAAGAAAATGTTTTTATGATGAAAAAAAAAAAAACTCAAAAAGCATTTCAGCAAATATTTATTAAGTCTTTAGAATCAAAATCAAATAAATGCTTATTTTAACTAGGGCTGTCAGATTTGTCGCGTTAAAAACGCATTAATCTGACATGTGCTTGACGGCGACAATTTTTTTGACGCATTAATCGCAGATTTTCTCATACGTGGTTTTCCATACCGCGCGCGCGGGCGTCCCGCCCTTTAACTCACCGGCTGCTCTCACTCGATCACGGGCGGGTCTCCAACCTCCGAGCTGCGAGCTAAACCCGGCCGGCGCTAGGACCTGGAGAGCTCCTGCACCCTAACCCGGCTCCGGTTCGCGTCCAGTACCACGGCTGGTGGTACTGGCACCGCGTCTCGAGAGCTGCCGACCCCCGACGTTCCGAACAGCAAGCTCACCGGGGGACGTTTTAAATGTTCTGGAGGTTTAAGCGTGATCCAGCCCCAGCATAGCGGTCTGTCTGCCGGCATATTCATGATGAACTCCGCTGGACACGTCGCTGCATCGAGCTGCAGCCAGAGAACGCGGCGGCAGTAACAGACTGTCAAACTATCCACAGTGTATCCCGCTTTTCTCAGTCTTTAAGGTTTTAAAAAAACAAAAGTTAATTGGAAATGATAAATCTCTATTTCATTAATTACTGTAGTTCAGCAGAGGAGGAAAAGATTTGGTCCCGACAAAAAAATGAACATGAAAGTGTTATGGAAATGTTATTTTTGATGTTTTTTTATTTTATTTTACTGAACGTTGATTGAAGTTTTGAATTTAAAATGCCCTTCACTTGCACTTGGGCTTTTGTTAGGCATTTTATGTTACAGCCTTTTATTGTTAAGAAAGTTTATCTCAATACAATGTTACAAAATAAAGTATTTCTGATGAAAACTATTAATTTTGTCATTCTTGTTTTCATAATTAATGTAGAACTGTTAAATTCCACGAACCACACATTTCTTACCTTAAAAAAAGGCCACATGCAAATTTGCAATTAATCGCGAGTTAACTCTGGACAATGCGATTAATCGCGATTAAAAATTTTAATCGCCTGACAGCTCTAATTTTAACATATTCAAGCAGCCACAGGGTTAATTTTAGCGTGCAGTGATATCCGTGTGTGTAGGTGGGGGTGGGGGGTTAAAGAAAACGGTCTTTCATGCGATTACAGAGATTACTGGTTAAATCATTATCAGATCAAAAAATATTACTTACTTAACAAGTGACTAAATAACCTTCCAGAGATTATTATTTAATCATTATTTGAAACAAATGTAGTCGTTCGCGTTGCATTTCTCGATAAAATGTTCTCGTAGTCGCACATACTTGCAGGAACTCATCAATTTTCGTCGCCAGAAGTACGAAACTCAGCTGTTTGTCCCCGTTGCCATGGTGAATCGTGCTGTCTTTGCTCCATTGATCAGGACTCTTAATGGTCGTGACTCTCACACCTGATTCTGGTTCCAACAACTTCAAGTTGATTGAATCAAACTTTTGTTCTGAAACCAAACTTTGTGTGAAGCTCATCATCTTAGGACTACAAGAAGAAAAGACAACAAAAGTCTCCTGAGTCAGAACTTCTAAACAGAAGATGTGATCATTCAGCTCCACAGGCTGGACGTTTTCACATCCCAGATTTGATTTTTGACTCTGACTTTTTTTCTTTTTCTCTCTCGTTTGTTTTGTTTGAGTCAGCTGACATTTCCCATCTCGTCTCCTGACTCGAGCACCGATCACGCTAAACCCCGTCCAGCCCACGCACACGCGTGTTGCTCAACAACAAGCGTCAGCCTCTAATAAAACTAATGAGACTCTCTGTTTCCTCTCTGGGACGTTTGAGTTCCTGCTTTCCTGGATCTTTTCTTTATTTCTACTACAGAGGAAATGTAAGTGAATAACTGCAAACAGATGAACCCAAAGATAGATGAAACATATCATAAAAACTGACTTATATCTGGTCTCAAGGAAATGGAAAATCAGTTTAGATTTGACAATAACGTAATTCTCTTAGGGAGGATTTTTTAGAATTAGATTCAAATCTATTAAAAATTAAAGTATGACATCCCATCTCAATATAAACTTCAGTAAAAACATTCATTTTCTGAACCAAATGGAGAATCTTTTTTCAGCCGTTTACCATAAATAGCAATCTGCAGTCAGAATTCTCTCTTTTTGGCGTTCTGGTTCCTGTGCGGCGTCCTTCACATCACATGAGCTGCTGCATGTTTTATGGTTTTCCACTTGTTGCTGGAACCGCATTAAAGTCACATTTCCTTAAAGAACGTCGTCATGAGTTACAATCAGCTGCTTTCTGTTTCACTCTCTGTTTACCGTCTTTCATCAACCACACCTGTTCTCTGACTCCTCCCACTTTACTTTGAATTCATCCTCAGATTCTCTTTTATTGTTTCACAATCAAGTTTAAATCTTTTCCAAGTTTTCCTCCCCTTTTTTGTAATTACTCACTGCTCAGTCAAGAACATTTTAAATAGTGCTATCGTGCGATTAATTTTTCTGTGATTAATTAATCTATTTTAATCGCGATTTGACTTAATAATTGCTGTGAAAATCTTCAATTTGATATATTTTCATTTAATTTAACCACATTTTGGTGCAATAAAATATCAAAATACATCTAAAAAAAGTGATTTTGTGAAGTTTCTTATTGAAAAAGACTTCTAACTTTTACCTTTACTCCATCAAGAGAGATTTATTTTCAATCTTGAACAACTAAGAAAACAACAAACAGATCCAGAATACTGTAATTTACCACATCAAAACAGAATGGGAACACTTTTCTGAGCAATGCAAAACATATTAAACACAAACCTGTTATTAATACTGTTGATATGCTTTATACCACTTGGCGAATTTGATCATTTTAAAGACTGGGATGCAGCAGAAGAGAAACTGAGAAGAGGATATAAGAAGGATTTATTGTTTTATTTTATTTTATTTATTGTTTTTTGTTATAAACTTTTGCTTCATCACTTTTAGGAGGTGAACTTCTTTCCCTCTTGGTTCAGTTGAAAATACACCTTTTTAGATTATTGCTCAGTAGTCGGTGGCATCATATTTTATTTGTTTTATTGTATTCTTCTTTGTCTTTTATGTATTTTACTACTTTTGTAATTTTATGCTGTTTTTTAAATTTTGTTCTTAATTAGCTTATTTATAAACTTTCTTCTTTCTTTTATTGTGAAGCTCTTTGGTACACTGAAAGGAGTTGCAAAGTGCTGTAGAAATAAAGTTTCATGCTTTAGCTTCTCATGACGATCGCGTTTCTCAAAGAGGAAACGGCGAGCGCGGTTGCTGCAAGCGCTGTAGCCGCTACCATGACAACGTGACGCATCACGTTTTGAAAAACTCGGCTTTTTGTGAACAAAAAATCTTTAAACTCAAAAAATCTAATCTGATTGAAGTTCTACTAAACTATTTAACATTTATATTTTTGGTAAATGACCAAAATATGAGCAGGATAATGCTCTTCTAGATGTGCGTTAACACGGATTAAACCACCCTCTACATGACTGTTTAAAAACTCACTTTGTTGCTCCTCAACTTTAAATTTTATATTGTAAAAATTCTGAATTCATGTATTGTTTTATATTTGTTCTAAACTGTAACTTTATTCATGTGTTCGCTGCTGACGGGTTTCACCTGGTTTAATAAAGTTTGCATTTTAAAAAAGTGTTCATTCGTTGAACCCATTGAGAATAAATGGACAGTGAAACCACCTGGTATCAAAGTCTTCTTAAACTTTTTCACTTGATTTGATTAAATAAAACAAGGAAAGATTTCTGAATAAGTGGGTTCCTGTGATGCAGGACATGAGACTCGGACACACGTCACTCATGACATGACGGGTGTGTAGCGGTTAGCCCTGTTCCCTCAGAGCGAGCGTTCCCTAAATACCAGATGGGTTCCTCCTGCACTGAAAAAGGGAAAAAATTGGATCAATTAGCAAAAATTCTGTAATTTGGTACATTTAAAATCCTTAGTTTTCATCAAATTAAAATGTGGAGTTGATGGTTTACGCAACTCAAAGATTTAATTTGATAAAAATAAAAATGTTTAATGTAACGAGTTTTTCTTAATTGATTCAAAGTTTTAATGTTCTCTTCGTACATTTGCAGGTTTCTCCAGGTATTCGGAGCTCCCCCCAAAGTCCAAAAATCGGTTAATCTGTGACCCTGCAACAGACTGGTCACTCGTTCAGGATGTACCCCACAAGGGCTGGGATAGGCTCCAGCAACCACATGACCCCGAAAGAGATTCAGCGAGTTTTAAAAATGGTGCTGGATGGTTCTCCTGCTTCTAAACTCGTCTTCATTGAACAGAAATATGATTACTGTAGCTCTCCAGGAAGTTGAATCACAACATTTGGACGTCTTCCTTTGACGGCAGACAGATGAAGCCACTTGAACGTTTCAAAGACTGAAGAGTCCAGAAGTTAAACTCCAAGATGTCACCTGTAGAGAGGAGAACCTTGATCCAGACGTCGCCTGTAGAGAGGAGAACCTTGATCCAGACGTCGCCTGTAGAGAGGAGAACCTTCATCCAGACGTCACCTGTAGAGAGGAGAACCTTCATCCAGACGTCACCTGTAGAGAGGAGAACCTTCATCCAGACGTCGCCTGCAGGAATGTTTTTTTTCTTTCCCATTCTGTGTAAATCAGCTGGGATGGGAGTGTCGGTCCATGATTCATTTCCTGAAGGCCTGACTCTGGTTGTCATGGTAACCACAGAGCTGTCACACCAGTCTGCCACAGGAAGAGATGCCAACTACAAGTGATGTCACGGTGTCGGTATGCTGTTGTTCTGAAAACAACAAAGATTTATCGGATGAAACTTTATTTAAAGTTTAGGAATGTTTAATGCAAAGTTTTTTACAAATAAGATCTGAATAAAAACAAGTTTGTGATTTATTTTTAATTCCTTATAAAGTTTTCATGCAAAATATGAAATATATTTTTGTTCATACATGAATGAACTCTTTGTCATGTCATCAGCAGACCATGATAACAAATGCAAACATGATGTTAGATAAAGTTACTGCTTTTTCTTTACTCTTTCAACACAGCTGATGTAGAAATGAGATACTTTTCAGAATAAATAAAATAACTCAGGCTAGCTCATGACTCAGCGGCTCAGACGTTTGTCTGCTGTCTGTCTTCATGGAGATGAACTCATTTCTGACACTTTTAGTGGTTCTCCTGATCCAGATTCAGCAGAATGTTCAGTCACTCCTCTGCTAATTTTACTATCATTTGATATCAAGTTCTTTTGCTGCTAATTTTAAAACATTACAGATTATAAACCAGTTTTAACTAGCATTACCTGTGATAATGCTAGTGTGAATGCTGTAAGCTCAATGTGGCTTCTGAAGATGCTAAAATTGATAGCTAGCTAAAAATGCTTAAGCTGAAAGCTTGCTAAAATATGAGCTAAATGCCAAGTTAGCCTTAAAAAACGTAAAGTATGGAATTTTCCCCCAAAAAAGGTAGGATATAGTTGACATTAGCCTAAAAAACTGGAAAGATGTCTAAATTAGCCAAAACAGCTCGCATAATGCTAAAACAATATCTGAACTCCACATATCCTAAAAACTGGAAGAAAACTGTCTACTTTAAATTCCAAATTTTTCTAAAAAACTAAAAAACCTGGAAAAATTTATGACAAAAAATGATGCTGAAAAATTAGCTAAACTCTAAATTATTCTTAAAAAATAGAAAAAAATTTGAACCAATTTTAGCATAATAGATCAATAATAGATTCACAAAAGATATAGATCGATTTAGCACATAAAGCTAAAATCCGCTAGCTTGATGCTAACGTTCAATAGAATTTCCCATAGGACGGCTAATGCTAACGCTCGGTCGACCAAAAAAATACAATATTAAAGACAATTTAACATTTTTTTTTCTATTTTATTTCTTTTTTTTTTCAAAACACACCTGAGGTCATAGATCAAACAAGATAAACACTTATTGAACACACAAAAAACTAAATTGTTAAAACTTTTAAAATGTAACTTTTTTAACAAAAATATGAGAATAAATCAATTTAAACATTAAATTACTTTCAATATTTCACTATCTATAAACATATATTTTGTGAAAATGTTATAAGTTAGAAATAAAGTAAATGTTAAAAGGAAAAAAACTAAAATTTCTTTACTTGTAAGTAATTTCATATAAAAAATAAACGTATAAACATCCCAAAAGATTTTGCGCTCCATGAAACGAATCCTGTTAAAATTATTTTTTAAGTAGGAAATTGAATATTTTGGCAACAATAGCAATCGGCATGGGAGCTGATGCACTGCATGATGGGATTTGTAGTTATTATTATAGTGATGGTCACAGACACATTGGGTCTGCTGTCAGCTCTAGTTTTTTTCTTTTTTAATTGAACACTTCACAACTTACAACATACAAACACAAGTAGGGGATAACAAAGTCTTTTCGGGGAAAAATACAAAAATACATATTCCTGGCATGTTTTAAAATAATTGTTGAAAATGAATAACTGAAAAGGAAAAACTATAAAGAAATGACAATAATAAACATGAGGAGATTTCTTTGGAGATCACATCTGAAATTTTCCAGTCTTTCAAACATTTAAGAAACTTCAAATACAATATACATTTGTTTGGAAAACATTTTCGGTTTTGTTACCTCTCCATTTGCAGCAGTGAATGTACAATTATATTTATGAGATTTGACGAGGATATTTTTATATTTTCCATAAATGTTAACACATCTGAAGCTGCTGTCAGATCTGGCAACGCCAGGAATTGTGGGATATCATTCCCTTTGCCTGTCTGGGCGGATTGGGGTTTAAGTGTGTTTTTTCTGTCTGTTTTACTCTGTTTTGTCTGTAGTTATTTTATCCAGTTATGTTAGAATTAGGGCTGTGAACGTTAATGCATTAATGCACGCAGTTAATCAGAAATAATATTTATTAACTCAAATGAATCACACCTCACAGAGCAGCCATCCTTCACTTTGTCTCGGCGGTTCAGGCTTCCACAGTGTGCGTTAAAGCACTTCGTCGGGTATTATCCCACTTATACCATGATTATTTACAAAAGCAGTAAATATTGAATTGGTTTTTACTACTTTAAACTTGCTATTTTTTGGCTTTTTTCACCAAAAGTGGCCTATTTGGTCCGAGGTCCGGCGCTGCGCCTCAATTTTTGGATTAACACTTGATAAATTAAAACATTCAAGACATTAAAAAATGAGATTTTCTCTCTGGTCTGTTTTTGTTAAAAAGTCACATATTGTCATAAAATTTAACAAGGAAAACATTGTGATTAATCGCAATTAATCACAACACAAACGTTTGATTAATCTGAATATTTTACTAATCAATTGACATTACTCATTAAAAATAACTGTTATAAACATATTCTGAGTGAATTCATGTGATTATTTGCAGATAAGTTTTTGCCAAATAATGTAACAAAAAAATGTGATTTATCGCGATTAATTTTTCCCAGATTGCGATTAATTTGTTACATTTTTTAATCGATTCCCAGCTCTAGTTAGAAGTCATTCTAAGTTATCTCTCAGCATCCATAATTTTAGTGTCGCTTCAATATTATTAAGATAACATCACGCCATTGATAACAATAAAATAAGATGATCTGGAGGGCCGGATTCGGCCCCCGGGCCGTGACTTTAACATGTGGATTAGATTTATTAATTAATTACAGGTCACAATTAATTAATCACAAAAAAATGTTAAAATTAATCTAGTTTTAATCATTAAAAGTATATTTTTTAAAATATTGTACTTATTTTGAAAATTAAAAACACTGTTGCTTCCACTCCACAAGGGGGCGATGTAATCCTTTGCAATGAAGACCTTAAACATGGCAGCAAACTCTCAACTGTATGAGTACTTTCATAGTTTTTTTTCCTCATGTTTATGATTTTTGGTCCAATTTCTTACAAAAAAAGTGAAAATATGTTGTTTTTTTTGTAAATTTCACTTTATTTCCTGCAGTTAGGATCCAGATTTCACCATCATCATCATCATCCTCTTCCATTTGTCCTCAAAGTTTGATGAACTCATGACTCATCACAGCCTCTGTTCGTTAATGCCGGCTCTTTTCTCTTCTCCCAGTTCTTATCTAAACAGGAAGCGGGAGTCTCGGCGGGGCAGCACAGAGCCCACCATCAGATAAAGCGCCGTTCGGTGGTGTGGCAGCTTAACCGGGATTTAAGGCTTCTGTTCGAATTCCAAACACTGCGAGAGGCGAGAGACGGCGAAAACAAAGCAGAGAGTTTGGCCACAGAGTCTAATCCCTGAAAAAAGTCAGAAATAAACAAACAAAACGGGGTTTGGGCTGAGAGAAAGACCATCATGGCAGCTGGACGTTCTGTTCTGGAGTCAAAGGTGACATCATGAAGCTCGGGAGACCTGGGTTTCCGTGAATTGTGCTGCTGGGTGAGCGTGATTGGACGCCAGGTTGGGCAGTGGCCTGTCCGGCATTTGAATCATACGCTGATTCATGGCAAAAAAATGTTGCAGAGGTAAAAAATATGTCACCAAAAAGAGAAAATAAAGAAAGTTTACGAACTTCTAATTCAAAATTTAACCATAAAGGGTGAAACCTGCTGGTCAGATGGTCATAGTTTCAGTTGGTGGATGTCTTTCGTCATGTCAGAAGCTCTGATTGGACGGCGGAGGGCATTTCCTGTCAGACGGCTGTGTGGATTGTTTGACTTCCACATCACCGTCTGTTCTCTGGGATTCCTGTTGCAAATGACTTTTTTTCCTGTCTGCATTTTTTGATCCTGATTGCTGACAAATATCCCAGTTTTTCCACAAAAAAAAAAAATGTAAGAAGTTCCCCCAACCCTATTTCAGGAGGATCAAAGCGAGAAGCCTAAAAGTGTTTACCTCCTTTCAGCTGACACAACCGATTCTCTGTTGGGAGGATTTCCTTACATTTTTTTCTGGATGTTCAACAAGCTGGGTGTGAATTAAGCCAGTAAGTGGTGTCATTATTTCACCGGCGCTCAGACACTCGGGCCTTTCACGCCAAAGACTCGCCGCTGTGTTTGCACACATGGGGCCTTGGACACAACCCGCCTTCTGTTCGGCCAGCCGGCCCTCTTCTACCTGCAGTTTCAGTGTTCCGTCACTGTCCAACGGCTGCAGGGTTTTGAGTATTTGCCATAAAAACAGTTCTTAGGACCTTCGTGGTCATGCTGGTTTTATCTTTTGGTCTTCATCCATGAAAAACAATCCAACGGGGTGAGGGCTGCTGGGAAAACACACTCTGAACTCTTTAAGGCCACAAAGATGTTTTTATTTTTCCTGCATCGGAACATTAAACCGGAGCAGAAACACAGATGGCGAGGGCAAAAGATAAGACGCCGTGCCACTGTGCCCTCATTCGCCGTTTTAACGGTTACACTGTGGGATGTCCAGGAGGCCCTTGTGTGGTTCAGAATCATGACCTGTTAAGGTAAAATTTATGTTCCACTTCCTGTCAGCGGCTTCAGTGTTTTGGTTTGGACTCCAGGGAGAGCAACCCAAAGGTAAAATATTAGCTAAACTCCAAACTAGCCTAAAAAAGGAAAAATGTCTAAATTAGCCAAAACAGCTAGCATAATGCTAATATCAGCTGAACTCCAACCTATTCTAAAAGAAAAACAGGAAAAAATGTCTAATTATGCCAAAACAGATAGCATAAAGCTACAATATTAGCTAAACACCAAATTATTCTAAAAAAAAAGAAAACTGGAAAAAAATGTCTTATATTACGAAAAAACCTAGCATAAAGCTGCAATATTAGCTAAACTCCAAGTTATTATATAAATAAAGCTTAAAAATATATACTTTTTCCAAAACAGCTAGCATAAAGTTGCAATATTAGCTGAACTCCAAGTTAATCTATAAATGAAGCTTAAAAAAATATAATTTTGCCAAAACATCTAGCATAAAGTTGCAATATTAGCTGAACTCCAAATTATTACAAAAAAAAAGAAACAGGAAAAATATGTAAATTATCCAAAAAAAAAAACCTAGAATAATGCTAAAATATTAGCTAAACTCTAAATTATTCTAAAAAAAGAAATTAAAAAAATGTATAATTTTGCCAAAATGGCTAGAATAATGCCAGACTATTAGCTAAACTCCAAATTATCCTAAAAAAATAATTTTGGAAAAAAAGTTAGCATAAAGCTACAATATTAGCTAAACTCCAAATTATTACAAAAAAAGAAACGGTAAAAATGTGTTAATTATCCAAAAAAAGCTAGAATAATGCTAAAATATTAGCTAAACTCCAAATTATTCTAAAAAAAGACACTCGAAAAAATGTACAGTTTTGCCAAAATGGCTAGAATACTGCCAAACTATTAACTAAACTCCAAATTATCCTAAAAAAATAATTTTGGAAAAAAAGTTAGCATAAAGCTACAATATTAACTTAACACCAAATTATTCTAAAAAAAAAAACTGAAAAAAAAGCCAAATTATGGCAAATTTTCAGCTAGCATAATGCTACGCTGATTCATGGCTGAAACACGTTGCAGAAGTAAAAAAGTCCAAAAAATGTTTATTGCAGGAAGTTTTACAAACTTTTGATTAAACTGTGAATACTTTACTAAATGTACCCAAAAAACTGCAAAGTGTGCTGGTCGTTTGTTGTGTGATAGTTTTTGTTGGTGGATCTTTGCTCATGTCAGAAGCTCTAAGTTATAATCGGGGGGGCATTTCCTGTCAAAGAAGTGGAAGCCTGTTGGAAGGCAGCTCGATTGTCTTGGTTTGGACTCCAGGGAGAGCAACCCAAAGCTAAAATATTAGCTAAACTCCAAACTAGCCTAAAAAAGGAAAAATGTCTAGATTTGCCTAAACAGCTAGCATAATGCTAATATCAGCTGAACTCCAAACTATTCTAAGAAAATAAAAAAAAAAAAACTGGTAAAAATGTCTTATATTACCAAAAGAGCTAGCATAAAGCTACAATATTAGCTAAACTCCAAGTTATATATAAAAAAAGAAACTGGAAAAATATGTAAATTATCCAAAACAGCTAGCATAAAGCTGCAATATTAGCTAAACTCCAAGTTATTCTATAAAAAAAAGCTAAAAGAAAATAAAATTTTCCCAAAACAGATAGCATAAAGCTACAATATTAGCTAAACTCCAAGTTAATCTATAAAGAAAAATGGAAAAAACGCCAGGTTGAGTACTGGCCTTTCCGGCTCACTATTTGAATCAGACGCTGATTCATGG
>NC_050515.1:2394156-2399556 GCF_002922805.2 Oryzias melastigma | reverse complement strand
ACAGCTAGCATAAAGCTACAATATTAGCTAAACTCCAAGTTAATCTATAAAAAAAAAATGGAAAAAATGTATAATTTTGCCAAAACAGCTAGCATAAAGCTACAATATTAGCTAAACTCCAAATTATTCCAAAAAAAGAAACGGTAAAAATATGTTAATTATCCAAAAAAAGCTAGAATAATGCTAAAATATTAGCTAAACTCCAAATTATTCTAAAAAAAGACACTCGAAAAAATGTATAATTTTGCCAAAATGGCTAGAATAATGCCAAACTATTAACTAAACTCCAAATTATCCTAAAAAAATAATTTAGCCAAAACAGTTAGCATAAAGCTACAATATTAACTTAACACAAAATTATTCTAAATAAAAAAACTGGGGAAAAAAAGCCAAATTATGCCAAATTTTCAGCTAGCATAATGCTACAATTTTAGCTGAATTCCAATTTACCCTTAAAAAAATTTAAAAATGTCTAAATTAGATGTGATTGGACGCCAGGTTGAGTACTGGCCTTTCCGGCTCAGGATTTGAATCAGACGCTGATTCATGGCTGAAACACGTTGCAGAAGTAAAAAAACTTGTGACCTGTGGAAGCAAAAAAGTTCAAATAAAACGTTTATTGCAGGAACTTTATTGCAAACTTTTGATTAAACTGTGAATACTTTCACTAAATGTACCCAAACAATTCTGCAAAGTGTGCTGGTCGTTTGTTGTGTGATAGTTCTGGTTGGTGGATCTTTGTTCATGTCAGAAGCTCTAAAGGTTCACAGAGTTTGGACGAGACAAACGTCTCCTCACAGATTCATTTATTTTCACAACCTCATCCAACACCTTTGTTCTCCTTTTTCCTCCAAACACGCCGTCGCGACCAACCTGTTGAACCCTCACAGCAGCGTGAAGTAAACCTTTATGTCTGGAGCTTCTTCAGCATTTGTGCCGCCGTCTGGATGAGTCACCGTGAGCCCAGCAGATGCTCAAACCCGAGAGCCCGCCGATGTCCTTCAGTTCCCTCCGATTTTCCTCAGAAATACTTATTTTCTGCAGTTCTGCGGCTCAAAAACACCTTTTCTGATTTGAACGTGTCTCAGGTGGCGATGCAGACAACAGCAAACAGACCGAACGTTTCTGTGGAGAGCAGCGTTTTCACAGCATTTCATATAAAAATATTGACACATGCTGTGTTTGCTAACCTCGTGCCTGAGCGGGAGAATTTAGGAAATTCCTCCTATTAACCTCTCATCTGTGAGAGCAGTTTGGGGCTTGGAAATATATCATTTACAGTCTTTAAAAAAAAAAGAAAAATGGAAAAAAAGCAGGTTTTGAAAATTAACCCTGCAAGAGAAACAACAGTCGTCATCAAAAATCAACTCTGAACCAAACAAATAAGTTAGATGATATGTTCAGAGCTGTCAGGAAAATGGGACGTCCCATCCGTGTGTGGGGGGGGGGAGTGTATCGTGAAGTGTAAGGATGTATGTATGACATATATGATAATTTACAGAATCGATTCAATTCCGATTTTTTTTATTCTTTCAATCAACTCATTTAAACTTTTTTTTAATTCAAGATAAATTTGTTCAGAAATACATTAATATAAGTTTAAAAGATTTTTATTTTAATTTGATCCAGTTCGTATACTGTAAAATGCATTAGTAAAATAATGAGATTGTTAATATTATCCAGTGTTACATAATTCTCAAACAGAGAAGCTCCAACATTGTTCTGCCTCTCCTGGAGGGCGTTTCAGTTTGGCCACTAGGTGGCGATCGCGCTACAGCATTACACCAGAAGAAGAAGAAAGAATGAGCAAAAAACGATGTTTTAGACCATAAATAGTTACTTTAAAAATATTTCCTTAAAAAAGTTTGTAAACTTCTTATATATATGTCCATTTAGTCAGGAATGTATGTTTGTGTCAACTGAAGGTTAGCATTAGCCGTCCTTTGGGAAATCCTATGATACGTTAGCATCAAGCTAGCGGACTTTAGCATTATGTGTTAGATTGATCTCTACTTTTATGGATCGATTATTGATCTATTAACCCTAGAACACTTTAGCTGAGTAATTTTTACCCGATATAATACACCCAATTAAAAGTTTAAAAATATGACAACACATGATAAATAAGATTAGCTTTCTTTTGTTCTCAGTTGTGGTTTATGTATGAAAATGTAAAATATATACATGGTAAGATCCTAAAAACATGCTTGAAAATGACAGAAAAATTAGGAATTTGAGAAGAAAAAATTCCTAAAAATAAAGATACTGGAGACTTGGTCTTTGGTCCATCCAGTCCTGGGTCATGTATGACTTTAGCCAGGGACTTCCAGAAAAATGCAATGTATTGGAAATCATGTAAATCACCCGCAGATAGTGCTCTATGTAAGCTTTGATCATTTTAGCGATTTTATCATCCCAGCCCTACGAGCGATGCTGTCGTACGATGTCCTTACGCCACACTCTGAGTCCCACCCAAACTATTTTTCTGTTGTAAAATCTCAAGTGTAAAGTTCTCAGTGGTCTTTAACTTAATTACATTTTAGCCAAATAAAAGTGTCATTTTTATGTCACAGGCTGGTTTATGGGGTCAAATCAGGATCAGCTTAAAAAGAACAAAAAACAGATTGAAAACTTGAAAAACAGACATTGTAACTGAAAAAAATGAAAATTTTGGAAACAAGACATTTTAAATTTGAAAAAAAAAGAAAATTTGAAGAAAAAAATACATTTGAAAAAGAGTAAATTTGAAGAAAAAAAATTAATTTGAAAAAAAAAATCAATTTTGAAAATTGAAAAAAAAATAAAATTTGATTTTTTTTTTTTTGAAAATTTGCACAAAAAATGAACTTGAAACAAATTTTGAAAATTTAAAAAAGAATTGGAAAACTTGAATAAAAAAACTATAAATGTAAAAATTACCAAATGAAAAACATGTATCCATTAGTAACATTAGTAACAGCTTCATTTTTTTCAGCTTTCAATTTTCTTTCAGTTACAATGTCTATTTTTCAAGTTTTCAATCTGTTTTTGTTCACTTTAAAGGGTAACCAAACCCTAAATTAACTTTTTTTGTCGGTTGATCTCTATAAATGGGACTTTAAAAGTGCTGTCTTTTGGTCATAGCCACATATTTGACAAACTGAAATAAAATTAATTCTTCAACATATAGTCAAAACCATCTGTGTGCTGCCCCCTACAGGTTAAATCGATGTATTACAGTTGAATTTTGTGATCGGTCACACCATGTAAGTTTCAGATGTCTGACGTCACGATCTGCAGCTTCAGTTATGATAACAGTCCAGCCCCTAAGCCCCGCCCCTCTGACTGGATTTTCACATTTCGGCTGTGGGTGGAGTCAGCCTCCAACTTCCTGGTTTGGTTACCCTTTAAGCAGATCCTGATTTGACTCCATACTGGTTTCGAGGCCTCAGACAAATCAAAAAAGTCTAATAATAAAAAACCCAATACAGAATACAGTCAGATGTCAATTTAAATAAGGAGCAAAAAATCAAAACAAAAGCCAAAGACGTCTTTTTAAAGCAATGAAATATCTCACATTTATCCTTACTTAACTAAAGTTTTAGGAGAGTCCGTCCAGAGGGCCTTTCTGTGAGTTTTGTTCCGTTTGAGCCTTCACCCGACTGTCACTGCGGCCCTCACTAATGAGAAGTGAAGTGTGTTTTTAGCTTTTCTTTGGATCCCTGTTTCTGGGGCCCGGGAGCTTTAGCTTTAGCGTTAGCGCGCTCATTCCCGTCTCACCATTGTTGCTGGATGAGTGCTCGCCGCACCAGCCTTTCCTGCCTCTGCAGATCTCTATCGCGCCTTTCTTTATGCAGAGATTCCTGTCAGTCAGAGGCTGACGGCCATTCACGCGCTCGTTCATTCACAAGCGGTGGACGGCCACAGCGGCGAGGTCACAGGCTGAGAAAACAGCTCTGGGGGGGAATGGACTGAAGAACTCAAAACATCACAGTGTCACAGACCCGGTATCGTTAGGACCAGATTCTTTTCTCTTATTGCACCTTTTAGCTATAATATCCTCCAATGAATACCTGATAACTCACCAAAACGTGCCTATGACATCATCAAGGAGATGACATCACAGCTGGTGGTAAAGAACGAACAGCCCAAATCTCCTCTAGGGGCTTGAAGAATCGTTCAAGATCCACCAAAACACGTGTCAGGATATCCCAGGAAAGTTTTGAAATTATTATGGGATGGCGACAGGACCTACGTGGGAAATTTGTCAATTTTTCCACAATACGAAAAGGAAATCTCATGAAATTTCAGACATTTCAGTTTAAGTCTGCTATAAATACTGAAGTTTCATTGACATTTGACCTCAGATACAGGTCGCCATGTAAAGATTTAATATGATACGATAATATTTTATTTTGGACATTTTATAGGAAAAAGAGACAAAACAGAAAAAAACAAATAAACAAGAATATCTGAGAGGAAGTGAGAAGAAAAATGTTTTAATTTTCCAATAAGATCCCCTTTAACCCAGGAGAACCTGCGGTGACATCACTGTCACAGAAGAAATCGGCTTGGTTTATGGTGCATTCCATATATATTGTTTTTTTTTTTTTTTAGGAAAATTGGGTCTGGATCTTTACTAAAGACCCCATGACATTTTTTTTAATGAAAAAAAAATCCCAGTAGTGTTTTAATTATGAAGTTTTAACAAAAATCCCACAATTTAAATGTCTTAAAAAACATTTTTCATGCTGATCTGAAGCCTCTGTTTCTACAATCTCCCCTGAGGGGGCGTGGCTTTTGGTGCTGAGCAGCCCCGCCCCTGAATCCTCAGACATATGAGGAATATATTCATGAGTAATTTAATGTTTTTGGACAATTACTGGAAGTTCGTTGAGACAACTTCAGTGTAATATTGGGTTATATGAAAAAAATGAATTAAATACAATGAAGGTTCATGTGATTTTTCTGATGTTTCTCATATCTTCCTGATGTGAGTTACACTCTGGTTTTTAATGAAGTTCCAATAAAATGTGAAAACATCAATTATTTCTTATTGAAATTAATATTTAAAATAATGATGTAGCATTATATATATGTAAATAGCATTTAGAACGACTAAATAGCATCTTAATCTAACAAACTCTAAGACAATTAAACCAAAAAGTCAGTTAAACGGCACAAAAATGTAAAAAAAACCAAATAAACGCCCACTGGAGGTGAGTATTAGAAGTTTTGTGCAGAAAGAACTTGCAGAATTTCAACACATAGAGAATGAAACATTAAAGTTTTAAAGTGTTTTTTCATTACAACAATAATCCAGACGTGTAAAGTGTGCACTGTAAAACCAAATGTAATGTTTCAACTTAAAAACATGAGTTAAAGGGCTGCCTTAAAATTTTAAGTTAAGTAAACAAACAA
>NC_050515.1:2385852-2393536 GCF_002922805.2 Oryzias melastigma | reverse complement strand
TTAAATGGGGGTCTTTTTTGGGGGGGTGGGGGGGCTGGGAAAGATTGCTTGTGCGGAAAATGCCGGGGGGCATTTTGGGGTAACCAAACATATATAACAGATTTATTTGTTTTTATGATGTAAAGACGAACAAACAAACAGCTCAGTGAGGAATCACAAAACTCCACAGGATGCTAATTATTTACTTTGTGTGACTGAAAAAGTTTAGGAAGTTTGTGTTTAGTAAATAAAGAGACGGCTGAGAGAACAGGATACAAACAGAAGTTTGAGATGGGATCATTTAATGTCCGTTTTCCCACAAACTTTTTGAAAAATAAGAAGTTGAACGCCGACTACCTGAAACCACCTTCCATTTCTAATCAATAAGATCAATAGGAGATCTAATCAACAGGATGGAGATCATTCTCTTCCTCTCAAAACGACTTCAACTCACATGCATGAACACACGTGCATGCTCACTCGTGCACGCTCACCCAGGATTCTTTCCCAGACATCAGAGCAACAGCGGTTAAAAAAAGTGGGCAAGCTTGTTTGTGTAAGTCGGCTTTAAGCTATTTTTACCATGTTTATAGGAGCCGGGCCTCGAAGCGCTAAAGGAAATAAATGACGGCGTTAAATTCTTGACATTCTGTGTTGCTTTCTTGTGAGAAAAGGGGATACGCTGCTGAGATAAGAACTCATGAAGTTGGGTTTTAATGGGTTTCCATGGTTACAGATGTGCAGAACTTGCACTGATTTTTCCTTTTCTGTGGAGTTTGGTAGAGTTTTCTGAGCTAGAGGGTCACAGGTCATCTCAGCTCTATTAATCAGCCTCTATTCATTCCTGAGAGTTTGTCCCAACATCCCGAATCCCGTTCATTCTCCTGCTTTCCCTCCATCTGGAGACCCACCGATCCTTCAAGATAAGTTGGGGAAACTGTCATTTTCATGAGTTCTTTGACACTTGGTCTGAATTTGATTGAAATATCTAAAAATTCCATTTGACAATATTAATAATGAATGAGTAGAAGCATCATTTTGAGTGAGTTTGATGTTTATTGTCCCCCAAAATAAAGACAAAAGTAAAAATAACCCCAAATAACAAACACAATTGCAGGTATTTCCTGCACTAACAGCTTGATACAGACGTTTCATGCTCCTCAGGATGTTCTTCTAAATCAAAGTCAAGGCCCAGGGGCCGGATCCGGCCCTCGGGGTAATTCTATCCGGCCCTCCAGATCATTTTATTTTATTTTATTAATGACCCGATGTTATCTTGCACTTATTTCTAATTCGTATAATTGAGACAAAATATATTTTTATGGAGAGTAAAATATAGAAAGTTATTTAATGTTTAATTTTATTTATTCTGGAATAATATTCCTGACTTTTGATTTTTTATAATTATTTTAAAAAGTTGGGCTGCACGGTGGCGCAGTGGTTAGCGCTCTTGCCTCACAGCGAGAAGGCCCCGGTTCGAATCCCGGCTGGGACCTTTCTGTGTGGAGTTTGCATGTTCTCCCCGTGCATGCGTGGGTTTTCACCGGGGACTCCGGCTTCCTCCCACCGTCCAAAAACTTGCTTCATAGGTTAATTGGTGACTCTAAATTGCCCCTAGGTGTGAATGTGAGAGTGAATGGGTGTGTGATTGAGGCCCTGCGACAGACTGGCGACCTGTCCAGGGTGAACCCCGCCTTCGCCCTTCAGTAGCCGGGATAGGCTCCGGCACCCCCGCGACCCCGAAAGGGACACAGCGGTCAGGAAAATGGATGGATGGATTAAAAAGTTACAGTTTTAAATTTTTAAAAATTAGCATTCTGTTCGCTTTTCGGACTATTTTGGCATTCTAAGATTTTTAGGCTGTTTTGGAGAATAGCTAATATTTTAGCTACATGCTAGCTGTTTTAGCTAATTCAAGTTCTTCTCCACTAAAGCTTTCCGGTTCACGAGTGAGCAGTGAGTCTTCATCACTTAAGCCTTCTGAATAACCTGAATCTATGACTGTGAGTATTTGATCGTAAGTCCTGAACCAGATGTTGATCATTCATGTAAAGGAAATGGTTCGGTGGAGCCGGGTCGGATTATACAAGTTCACTTCCTCCCACTCCCTTTCAAGCGGTCTACTTATTCATTATCTGACATGTTTCTTGATGTTGATTGATTATGTTGATTATATTACCTGAATGCTTAAAAATAAACCAAATCAAAGCCAACATCAACAGTTTTACATCTTTTTAAAACTGTTGATGTTTTTATTGTATTTTAAACTCGTGGAAAAAAGAGAGAAGAAACAACAAAAAAGTTTTGTTTTGTTTTGATGATATTTTGATCCTTAAAAAGATTTAAAACCTTATTTTTAGACATTAAAGATACTGTAATGTGTTTTCATTTGTTTTAACTTATTTTTGCTCTTGAAAGACGGAAATTATCATTAAAATGAGTCCAAATCATTTTTGCTCGAAACTCTCGAGAATAGAAAAACTTTTTTGGTTTATTTTTAAGGATGTTTTTTTTTTCTGTTTTATGTTTATTGAAGTAGATTAACATTCATTGTCATTATTCTAAAAAACATGTTGATTTAGGTTCTAAGAATAATTGCTAGTTTTTGGATCTTATGAGAATTTAATAAGATGGGCCAACTTCTGCATTTTGCTCTAAAATGAGCCATTTTCACTCATTACAGTAATTTATTGTCTCTCCAATGATAAAACTATAAATATATATACATAAAATACAAACGTTTTGCTTGGAACTAGCAAAATGTGCTTCCTATTGGGCTGTAATTCTTTCATGTTTTTGTGAAACTTCTTGTTTCTAGATTCTGATTTCTTATTATCAGATTAAGTAAATATTCTGCATTAACAGATCACTTTCTAATAATTTTCTTCTTCTCCTATTTTTAGGCCACCTCTGTTTGCAGTGTGGGAATGAAAGTAAAGGATAAATGTGATGTGGAAAAACGTCTCTTTTCTTTGGCAGAGATGAGACACAAATATTTTTTCTCCACATTTCATTCCTGCTTTTGAGAAAAATAATCCCTGGGATGTCACATCTGTCTTCAGTTTGTTTCCATCGTTTGTTCTGATGTTTTTAGAGAAGTTCTGCTCTCTTTGGGTCAGCCAACACAACATCTGTCTGTCTGGAGCCGAAGACGACCAACCGCTCGGTCGGTCGGTCTCCATGATTGTCCCACAGAGCGACGATCAGAAATAAAAAGCTTCTTCATCCTGGGAACTTCTTGACAATTAAGTATTGGCTCCAAACTGCTGCTTGTCCCAGAATGACTCCATGAAAGCCCAGTGGGACATTTCTGCACACATTTGTTCCCTATCATAACTCTTGTAAATGGTTTTCTTTTTTTAAGTATTTTTTCTGATTTCATTCAGTTTTTTGCATAAATTACAATGTCCATGATTCTTTGGCGGGAGCGACGGTCAGTGGCGTCTCCCTCTGCAGCTCCGTCTCTGGGCAGATGTGTGGCAGAGGCGTGTGCACGTCTGGGTGTCACTGTGGGTAGACGTTGGGTGAAGGTCGAGGGCTTCCTTTTCCACTGCCACGGTTCCCACCACACTTATCATTCCGGAGCATCCATCTCAGCGTGGCGTGCGTCAGTCCCTCCTGACTCACGTCCACGCCATTGGTTACACGCTCCCAAACAGGTGTGCGAGCGTAGCTCCTCCAAAACCTGCAACCTACAACCCGGAGCGACATTTTAACAAAAACAACCAGACCCGCTGGCGGCAACACAGCCGAGGCCTTCCGAGTGTTTTCCTGCGGTTATTAAGAGCCTGTCAAAGACTCCGTACTTCTGTTGCGGCTCAGGGTAAAGTCAACAGCTGTGGAGGTCAATCATTAATCTGCTCCACTGACGTTTGTGAGAGGAGCGAGCGGCCTGAACGTCAGCGATAGCACAAACGGGACAAAAACTCCACTTTTGCTGTATCACACCACAGCTTTTTTCATATGGAGTTCCATTTGTGCCAAAAAAATATGTTTTGCATCCACTGTCCATGTCTACAGAACACGGAACGAGTTCATTGAGTTCATGTCAGTGTACTACCAACCAATGTGTTCTGCATGTTCACGCTTATTTGATGATAGCTTTGCATTTGTATTTCATCAGAAAAGTCCTTAGCAACAGTTGCTAGCATCTATATCTCCTGTTGTTTCCCAGTGTCATCAGAAATGTTCTTAGCTATTGCTAGCATCGTTAGCTTTAGTAGTTTCCCCATGTTGTCAGAAAAGTCCTTAGCAAGAGTTGCTAGCATCTTTAACTCCTGCTGTTTCACTGCCATCAGAAATTACCTTAAGGAAATATTGCTAGCATTGTTGGCTCCTGTCATTTCACGGTTTCATCAGAAAAGTCCTTAGCAACAGTTGCTAGCATCTATATCTCCTGTTGTTTCACAGTGTCATCAGAAATGTTCTTACCAATTGCTAGCATCATTAGCTTAGTCGTTTCCCCATGTCTTCAAAAAAGTCCTTAGCAACAGTTGCTAGGGTCGTTAGCTCTCTTTGTTTTCCCATGTCATAAGAAAAGTCCTTAGCAACAGTTGCTAGCGTCATTAGCTCCTGTTGTTTCCCCGTGTCCTTCATATGGCCGTTAAGTTGCGTCCTTTACTTTGTTTAGGTCATTTCTGACAACATGGGGAAACAATGGGAGCTAATGATGTAGCAACTGTTGCTAAGGACTTGTCTGACGACGTGGAGAAACAACAGGAGTTACGAAGCTAGCAACTTTTGCTAAGGACCTCTCTGACAACATGGGGAAATGATGGGAACTAATGACACTAGCAAATTTTTGCCAAGGACTTTCATGCTAGCAACTGTTACTAAGGGCTTTTCTGATGACATGGGGAAACAACAGGAGCTAATGACGCTAGCAACTGTTGCTAAGGACTTTTCTGATGACATGGGGAAACACCAGAATCAAATGACGCTAGCAACTTTTGTTAAGAAGTAGCAACTGTGGCTAAGGACTTTCACGCAATCAACTGTTGCTAAGGACTTTTCTGAAGGCACGTTGAAACAACAGGGGCTAATGATGCTAACAATCATTGCTAAGGACTTTTCTGAAGCCATGTTGAAACAACAGAGCTAATGATGCTAGCAACTGTGGCTAACGACTTTCACGCTAGCAACCGTTGCTAAGGACTTTTCTGAAGGCACGTTGAAACAACAGAGCTCATGATGCTAGCAACTGTGGCTAACAACTTTCACGCTTGCAACCGTTGCTAAGGACTTTTCTGATGGCATGGGGAAACAACAGGAGCTAAGCAACTGTTGCTAAGGACTTTTCTGATGGCACGGGGAAACAACGGAGCTAATGACGCTAGCAACTGTTGCTAAGGACTTTCTGACAACCAGATCAAACCCCATACTTTTATTTCTATCAGCCGTTCTGTCATCCATCACCATTTCTGGCTTCTTCAAATGGTTTCAGCTTTTTTGGAACCAGAAAAAACCAAACCTACACCCACGGGACGGACATTCTGATGGAGCCGTTTCAGGCGAAGGGATTAAAAATAGGATCAAACAAAAACAGCATTTTTTTTTACTCCCTGAGAAAGTTCTGGATTGGGCAGAATTATTACCGCCATAAACAAGAGTTTTCAAGAAAAGGTTCCCCAAGTTTCCATTTAAATGTTTTGACCTCCTTCATGTGTCAAGTGTAAAAATAAACCAAATTAGAGAGTTTATTTACTATTTTTAACCCACATACTACAAAAACACAACGTCTCTCAAAGTATTTTTGTCTAATTTATAGTTTAATCCCATCATGTCTGACTTTATTTCCATTTATGTGTGTTTTTCCGCTAAAGAAGAAGCTAATTTAAGTGGAATCCTGGATTAAATCGTATAATGTAAATCAGCAACAAAGGTCATGTAGGGGTTAACTTTTTTTATTTCAAGTGATTTTTTTTTTTTTTTATTAGTGAATGGCGCTTTACTTGTTTTAAGAACTGATTTGCTTGATTTAGAGAAACTGGAAAGTTTTTTTTTTTAACAGAACAAATGCATTTAACATCAGCAGGACAGAAGTTTGAACTTAAACATTTAAAGACAAAATCATAGAAAAATACTTAAATCTTGAAGATGATTATGGTCTAGAAAAAGGATAGTAGGACTCGTGAAGCTTGTGGTGAGACACCACAACTTATTTCAAGAAATCTTACTAACAAAATGACTTTTTTTTTGACTGTATGAGAAATAAAAACATCTTAACTATTTTTTTTCTTGTTTTGAGAATGGAACATGATCAACCTTAGATTATATTCTGCTTAAATCAAAAGTCAGCTGATGATGATTCTCCTAAATTATGAAATAGTCATCCAAACATTCAGACAAATAGGTGGGAAAACACTCAGTAAAAGTGTTTTCTGATGAAAGTACACAACCGATTTCTGTTTTACTCGCTCCTTTCTGTGCTGACGGATTATCCAGGAGCCGCCAGGTGAGCTGCTCAGGTGAACACGAAGACAAACAACACGAACTCGCTTCAGGGCAAATCCAACAATCGTGCTTTGGAGTGGATTCACCTTCATGCAAACAACACGGAAGACCTCCTAAAGAGCTCTCCACAGAGCAGTCCAGCTCTGCTTTAACACAGTATGATGCAACAACAGGTCCATCTATGTCACACGTGTCAAAGTCGAGGGCCGGGGGCCGGATCCGGCCCTCCGGGTAATTCTGTCCGGCCCTCCAGATCATTTTATTTTATTGTTATTAATGACTCGATGTTATCTTGCTCTTAATTCTAACGTTAAAAATTTTGACAAAATATATTTTTATGGAGAGTAAAATATTGAAAGTTATTTAAGGTTTAAGTTGATTTATTCTGGAATAATATTCCTGCCTTTTTATTATTCATAATTATGTTAAAAAGTTACAGTTTTTAACATTTCAAAAATTGGCATTCTGCTAGCTTTTCGGATTATTTTACCATTTATTAAGATTTTTTAGGCTGTTTTGGAGTTTAGCTAATATTTCAGCTACATGCTCGCTGTTTTGGTAACCTAGGTCTTTTTTTTTTTAGTTTTTTGGTTAAATTTGGCATTTAGCTAATATTCTTGCTGGCTATCAGCTTCAGTGTTTTTAGCTCTCAATTTCAGCATCTTCAGCGGATCTATTTGTCTACAAGTGAATGCATCAGAATGGAGCAGATCAGGGAGCTTGTGGCTCTGCCCAGCTTATTTTTTACATCACAAATACATTTTTTTTTTAAATGGCATTTTTTCATCTGCTCCTGATTCACAACAATTTGAGTAAAGAAATACACAAAAATACAATTTCAAGCTTAAATTTCCACAAAACTGCCATAAGAACATGATAAAAACACAACGTTCATTGGATTTTTTGGACCAAATTTCTGCAGAATGTTTCATTTATGAAAAACTATAAAACCCTTCAGGTTTTCAGTGGAAAATTAAACTAAAATAAGAAACTTGATGAAAAATCTAATAACATTTTGAACAAATATACTGAGTTTTGTGTGTTTTGTGGTCCAAACATCATCTATTCTTGGTGTCTTGATGCTAATATCTTAACAGACAGTCGTGTTTACAGAATCTTTGATGAGGTTTCTGATGAAAGACACAAATTCTGTAAAATAAACAAACCAAATCCACTGAAAAGAGCAACATTGTCGCTGCAGACAAAACAGAGAGCCCAAACGTTGGCAGTTTGTGAGCAGCAGCTTCCCTGG
>NC_050515.1:2385429-2385792 GCF_002922805.2 Oryzias melastigma | reverse complement strand
TCATTGGATTTTTTGGACCAAATTTCTGCAGAATGTTTCATTTATGAAAAACTATAAAGGTTTTCAGTGGAAAATTAAACTAAAATAATCTAATAACATTTTGAACAAATATACTGAGTTTTGTGTGTTTTGTAGTCCAAACATCATCTATTCTTGGTGTCTTGATGCTAATATCTTAACAGACAGTCGTGTTTACAGAATCTTTGATGAGGATTCTGATGAAAGACACAAACATTTCAAAAAGGAAAAAAACATCTGACCGATTCTGTAAAATAAACAAACCAAATCCACTGAAAAGACCAACACTGTTGCTGCAGACAAAACAGAGAGCCCAAACGTTGGCAGTTTGTGAGCAGCAGCTTC
>NC_050515.1:2369215-2385359 GCF_002922805.2 Oryzias melastigma | reverse complement strand
CCCAATGAGGCAAATTGAATTTGTGATATTGGGCTATATAAATAAAAATTGAACTCCAAAGTTGGTAAAGTATCTAAACCACATGTGTCAAAGTCAAGGCCCGGGGGCCTGATCCGGCCCTCCAGATCATTTTATTTTATTATTATTAATGACCCGATGTTATCTTGCACTTATTTTTAACTTGTGTAATTTTGACAAAATTTCATGGAGAGTAAATTCTTGAAAGTTATTTAAGGTTTAAGTTGAGTTATTCTAGAATAATATTCCTGACTTTTTATTATTCATATTTATGTTAAAAAGTTACATTTTTACAGTTTTAAAAATTGGCATTCTGTTTTGGACTATTTTGGAGAATTTCAGCTACATGCTAGCTGTTTTGGCTAGTTCAAGCTTTTTTTGGTTGTTTTTAGGCTGTTTTGGAGTGTTGCTAATATTTCAGCTCCAAACTAGCTGTTTTGGCTAATTTAAACCTCTTTTTAACATTTTTTAGGCTATTTTGGGGTTTAGCTAATAATTTAGCTACATGCTACTTTGGCTAATTTAGGCTTTCCTTTTATAAGTTTTTTAGACTGTTTTGGTCTTAGGGTAATATTTACATGCTAGCTGGTTTGGCTATTTTAACCTTTTTTTTTACTCTTTAGGCTGTTTTGGAGTGTTGCTAATATTTCAGCTATGCTAGCTGTTTTGGCTAATTTAGGGTTTTTTCAGTTTTTTGGGACTTTTTGAAGTTTAGCTATTTTTTTTCAGCTACATGCTAGCTGTTATGGGTAATTTAGGCTTTTCTTTTTAGTTTTTTAGACTGTTTTGGACTTAGGCTAAGAATTACATGCTAGCTGTTTTGGCTAATTTTAAGCTTTTTTTTTTAGTTTTTTAGGCTGTTTTGAAGTTTAGCTACTTTTTCAGCTACATGCTATCTGTTATGGGTAACCTAAGTTTTTTCTTAAGGGTATTTTAAAGTTTAGCTATTTTTTTTATCTGGCTATCAGTTTCAGCATCTTCAGCGGCCAAATTCAGCTTAGAGCATTCTATACTTCACAATTATGTTAAAATATTATGGTTTTTATATTTTAAAAATTAGTTTCATTGTTCATTAATTTCCAACCTGTTCGGTCCACGGTCTAAGGTGTGGTTTAGATTTTGGTCCCTTGTGTGATTGAGTTTGGCACTCCTGGTAAATCCTCCCTGAAACCCCATTTTCTGTGGAAACTCATCAAAGGAGGACTCCAGGCGCGTGCCATCATCAATAAAAGCGGTTAAGAATAAAACGGTCGTGAGAGCCCCCCCCCCCTCCACTCTGTGGGAGGAGGGACGGCGCGGGACCGCAGGAGCCAGAGCGCAGAGGACTCGGGGAGTCCCGGAGTCAAGTCAGCGAGCGCGTCTGAAGGATACAAAGTAAACTACGCGAGGCTCCAAAGGACTGATAGAAACCGATACAAACTCCGGACTTTTACTTTTTAAATCCAGTTTTTTCTCTACTTGGTGCGTTTTTACGCACGAGACGAGAATACCGGACAGTGTTCCAGCGTGAGTGGAGATGCTCTGATGAGTGCAACAGTCACAACAGGTAAGACAAATACTTTTGAAAAATCCCCCAAAAACTTTTAAATAAAGTTTGAAAGCAAAAAGGATTCAGTGAAAGGGAAGATTAAAAAAAAAAAAAGTGTTTTTCAAAAGAACTGAATTAAAAAAAAAAAAAAAACAATTGAAAAACAACGTTTGGAACTGCTAGTAAAAAAAAAACCAAAACTTTTTATTTCTTTTATTTGAGTCACTTTTTAACAAACTTTTGATAACTTAACTTAAAAAAACTTAAAAAATGTGAGACTTAATTGAGAGAGTTGTCCCTGAATTCAGATTTAAAGGCTATATAAGTGATTGGTGTTGTTTTATAAACGTTCAGACCTAAAATAACTCTTTTTTTAACCCCATGTTCTCCTCCGATGGACAGACTGGATGATGGGAGCTGGCTGAGGAGCTTCTGTTTCCAGAGCTGTGGCGCCCTCTGCTGTGCGGCTGAAGAAAGTCGGCTTGGAGGAGCAGCATGGGGAGCATCATGGAGGAAGGGATGAACTTTGTCATCGTGGACCACTACAACCACTCGGGGAAGTGGGAGCGCCCCCGCAGCGGCGGCGCCTGCAAGATGGCGGTGCTGCTGTTCATCTGCGTGCTGATCGTCCTGGAGAACGTCACCGTGCTGCTCGCCCTGTGGAGGAACAAGCGCTTCCACAGCCGCATGTACTTCCTCATCGGGAACCTGGCGCTGTCGGACCTGCTGGCCGGCGTGGCCTACGTGGTGAACATCTTCACCTCGGGGCGGAACACCTTCTTCCTGACCCCCCGGCAGTGGCTGGCCAGAGAGGGCAGCATGTTCGTGGCGCTGAGCGCCTCCACCTTCAGCCTCCTGGCCATCGGGATTGAGCGTCACATGACGATGGTGCGTCTGCGTCCTTGTGAGACGGCGGGCCGAGGCCGACTCCTGGCCCTGCTGGTGGCGTGCTGGCTGGTGTCGGTGCTGCTCAGCGCCCTGCCCAGCCTCGGTTGGAACTGCCTGAACAATCTGTCCTCCTGCTCCACGGTTCTGCCGCTCTACGCCAAGAGCTACATCGCCTTCTGCATCAGCGTGTTCAGCGCCCTGCTGGTGGCCATCATCATCCTCTACATCAGGATCTACCGCCTGGTGACCTCCAGCAGCCGCAGGGTCAGCAGCCGGCCGTCGGAGCGCTCCCTGGCGCTGCTGCGGACTGTGGTCATCGTTCTGGGGGTCTTCGTCATGTGCTGGGCCCCCCTGTTCCTGCTGCTCCTGCTGGATGTGGGCTGCAGCCCGGACACATGCCCGGTCCTGTACCAGGTGGACTGGTTCATCGCCCTGGCGGTGCTCAACTCCGCCCTGAATCCTCTGATTTACACGCTGTCCAGCCGGGAGATGAGGGCCGCCTTCTTCCGGCTGCTGTGCTGCTGCCAGACGGGCATGGAGCCGGCGGGGGCCACGGCGGTGGGCAACCTTCACCTGGGCACCGTCATCCCCACCGCAGAGAACAGCAAGACCAGTTTGGGCGGAGGAGGTGTTCCTGGAAAGTCCTCGGCAAACAAAGGGAAACTTCCTGCTGCTGTCAACTCGGACGCCAAACACGGAGACCCGTCGGTCACCGTCGTGGCCCACCCCTCCGGGCCTGCCGACCTGCTGTCCGCCGTGCTGGTGAAGGCGGGGGCGCTGCCGGCGCTCAACAAGTTCTAAATAAAACCCACAGACATGAACCTGCTGTCAGCCACTTTTAGTTTGTGCACTACGGCTCGCGTTGCACGGACAGACGAACAAGTCTTCATCTTCACTGTTGATTCTGTCAGTTCCTTTATTGATGTGTCATGACAGTCAGACATTTGTGGCACTTTGTATGTAAACATGCAGGAGTCGTACCTGTATGGAGCTAGATTAGGGCCAATGTTGTTTAAACCCCCCCAAAGATATTGGTGTTTGACCAAAAAAAAGGAAAAATGTCCAAAACTTTCTGCTGTTCTAAAATAAGTATTTTCAGCTTCAAATGTTCTGTTTTTTTAGGCTGAACTCCAAACTGAAATTTTCAATTGAAAAACTTTTTTTCAGTTTTTAAATCTTTTTTTTTCTTTTCGTTTTGGAATCTGAAATTTTCAGTTTCTAAAGGTTTGGCCTCATTGTGGCCCGTGGGGGCGGGGCTAACACGAAGTACCAATCAAAATCGATGAGGGTGGTGACTTCAGTCCCGGTGCGTTCACCGACTCCGAAAACTAATTACGGTCAGAAAACGGCTGTTCAGTCTGTACGATCAAACAGGTCTGGGCTAATCACATTTGATTAATAGATTTGAATCGATTTAAGATTGACAGATCAATGATTGATTCATAAAAATATAAATCAATTTAGCTCATGAAGCTTGATGCTAACGTTTAATGGAATTTCCCATAGGACGGCTAATGCTAACGCTCAGTCAGCCTTATTTGAATTTTCCAAACTATTTTAAGGAAATATTTTTTTGTGGTCTAGAGCATCGTTTTTTCATCATTCTTTCTTCTTCTGGAATAAGGTGTAATGCAATAACGTGATCGCCACCTAGTGTCCAAACTGAAACGTCCTCCAGCAGAAGCAGAACAATGTTTCCAATGTTAATGATCTGAACATTTTAGTTAGAACTTCTCCTTTAGAGAATCATGTAACTCTGTATGATATTAACAATCATTATTTCACTGATACATTTACAGTATGTGAACTGTATTAGATTAATATAAATATATTCAAAACATATAGGAGATTATTAATGTATTTATAAACAAATTTGTATAAATGTGTAAATTCAAAATTGAACTGAAGAATCGAAAGAAAAAAAAATCGGAATCAAATCGATTCGGGCTCTTGTGAATTGAATCGAATAGTTTCTGGAGATTATTATTGATACCGACCTCTACTATCATTGCCTGAAGTTGTCCCACGACGGGAGTAAAAAGCAGATTTTTATCAAACGTCTGTTCTAACCCGTTCAAAGCGCCGTCTTATCATGTTAAGGGTAGAAAATGTCCCTATGAATTACCACAGTTCTCAGAGTCAGTGAACGCACCGCGACTGAACCTCATCAAGTTTGATTGGTCCTTCATGTTAGCCCCGCCCCAACGCGCCACAACGGGGCAAAAAGTTTTGAAACTGAAAATTTCAGATTAGAAAAATTTAAATATAAATTTTGAGTTTTGAACTTAAAAAACAACATTTGTGGCTGAAAATAATTACTTTAAAATAGCAAAAAGTTTTGGACATTTCACTTTTTTTTTTGCCAAACACCAACATTTTTTTCTAGCTGTTTTATTTGGGTTTTAAATAATATTGGCCCCAATTCGGCTCCATGTACCTGCACCTTTCAATAGCGCTATTTATTTTCTGTGAAAAGATTTCTCACCGAACAATTTGATGTATTTTTTGCTTTTATAAAAAAAACATCACGGTACTTTGGAGCCGATTCTATGGGAGACGGGAGCCAGCCGCCCGACCGACCAGCGACCAGCGGCCTCATGAGGCTGTGATGCTTCTCACACTCCAGACTGAGGATAAACGCACTGCTATTATTAGACTCCAACCACTGATGGAAAAACTTTCCGATCTGCCCTGCTGGTGGCGCTGCAGGAGAAGGAATATATTTTAACTTCCACGTCTTGGTTACCACTCATGACTCTGAGCTCCAGTGTGAGCTCAGTGAAGTAAAGAAACGTGTTTGGCGTCAGCACATGAAGAAACCACTCACACATCCGCTACCGAACCACTAGTGAACACGAGTCCTGGATCTGATTCTTGGTTTCTGACGTTGGTAAATGGATTTTCTGCCAGAGAGTGATGTAGTGCCTGACTCTTTTATAAAGCAAATAAAATTCTATTTCCTGTTTGATATTTTTCCCTCATCTCATTTTGTTTCATTACTATTTGATATTTTTGCAAAGATTTAGAATCTTGTTTTTGTATGGAATTGAGTTGGAGCCAAAATGCAGAAGACCGGACTTGGTGTCACAAACGTATCTATTTATGATTAATATGATTGTTATTTATTGTGTTTTACTGCCATTTATTAGGTATTATCATCCATATTTCCCTGTAGTTGAATCAATTAAAGTTCTGTCTTCTTCTATTTCATGAATAAATCCAAACATGACAAAAAGACGACAAAGCAGAAGACCTGGTGAGGAAAAACTGGAATCCAGATGCTTATGAAATGAAGATAAATAAAAACAGCTGTAGATGATTCTTAACTACAACTTTGTGTGACTGACATGAGGACAGCTTTAAAAATAACACAATAAATATAAGAAAACCAATTTCAAGAGAAGAATCCTCACATTTTTTTGACATTTTAGGACATGTGTCAAAGTAAAGGCCCGGGGGCCGGATCCGGCCCTCCAGGTAATTCTATCCGGCCCTCCAGATCATTTTATTTTATTGTTATTAATGACCCGATGTTATCTTGTTCTCATTTCTAACTTGTATAATTTTAATAAAATATATTTTTATGGAGAGTAAAATATTGAAAGTTATTTAAGGTTTAAGTTGATTTATTCTGGAATAATATTCCTGCATTTTTATTATTCATTATGTTAAAAAGTTACAGTTTTAAAGTTTTAAAAATTGATATTCTGATAGATTTTTGGACTATTTTGGCATTTACTAAGATTCTTCTAGTTATTTTATAATTTAGCTAATATTTCAGCTACATGCTAGCTGTTTTGGCTAATTTAGGCTTTTTTTCATTTTTTAATGCTATTTTGGCGCTTGAATAATATTTTAGCTGGCTATCAGCTTCAGCGTTTTCAGCTATTAATTTAAGCGTTTTCAGTTATCGGCTTCAGATTTTTTTAGCTTTCAAGTTCAGCGGTTTTAGTTATTAGCTTCAGCTTTTTCAGCTTTCTACTTCAATGTTTTCAGCTATTAACTTTAGCATTATTAGCTATCAGCTTCAGCTTTTTCCACTATTAGCTTCAGCGTTTTTAGCTATTAATTTCAGCATCTTCGCTATCAGCACTAGCATCATCAGCAGTCAAATTCGGCTTTCAGCATTCACACTAGCATTATCACAGGTAATGCTATATATCCAGTTCATAATTATGATAAAAAATTATGGTTTCAAAGTTTTAAAAATATAGTTTTAGAGTGTTCTATAAATGTTTATCCTGCTCAACCAAAGGTGTGTCTTAGATTTTGGCCCCTTGTTGGATTGAGTTTGACATCTCTTCTCATTTCCTCCTATTACATTCGTTTTTGTGTCCATATAATATAATATAATATAATATAAAATGAACTAAACTTATCTACATAAAAACTCAAAAAAGACTAACTGTTTGCCAAATCAAAACTTTGTATTCAGTTTTATGTAATCCTAACAGTTACATTTTTTTAGCTTCTTTTTTTTTTTTGAAAGTTTGTGTGAAACTCCTTGTTTTTAAAATTTTATATTTTTCAAAATGTTTTATAAAGTAAAAATAGTTTTACCACCTTCTACTAATTTCCTTGTTATATTAGTGTTCTTCTGTTTTCGCCTGTTTCCTCTCAACCGTCGTCTTGTCAACCTGCTGCCGCTCTGTCCTTCGTCTCCGCATAAACCGTCAGAAATTAACAGCCATCGAGTCTGAAGTTTCTCATCTCATAAAGGCTGAAACCCGACATAAAAGCACATTTATCAATATGGAAGTATGCTAAGTGGTGAATTCATCAGCGGGGAGACAAAGTAGCCGCCCGTCAGTTTAACCTGTGACTCTCATCTCTGATTGATACTCTCTGATCTCTATTCATCAGCAGACTCGGGTCAGACGCTGCTGAATTATTGAAAGAAATTCCTGAAATGATTGTGAGCGTTTTCCTGTCAGTGAGGTCACTTATCAATTAGTCATGAAAAGGAGATCGCGTGAACAAGCTGCAGAGGAAACGGCGTTTGTTGAACTCGCTGAAATGTTTTATACATTTTTAAAGATATTTGGGGTTTTGCTTCAGCATTAAATGAAATATCTGAAGGAGGTTCGTCGCTGAACCTTCTGCTCCTCTGACTGTACCATGAACACAGAGATGTTGGCATTTGCTCCTCTCCTCAGCTCTGATGAAACAGGACAGCAGAGTATCAGAGGAGCATTATTCACTTAAAGGTCACAGATTTTTCCTTGTCAGAAATGTTTGAATGCTCTTTTCCACATTAGCCTGATGCCACGTTTAAAAACGTGCAGAATTGACCTTTGCATCTGAATCTGTGGTGTGATTGTAAATCCTCTGCTTTCTTCTAAAGCTCACCACCTGCATCAACATCACTGCAATATTTCAAACCACAGTGGTTTGTTTTAATGTAACCTAAATGCAAAAAATCAAGAAAAAAGGAGGTTTTTATTTTATTTTACTTTGAGAATAAATTGAATAAACTG
The DNA here is from genome assembly GCF_002922805.2 of Oryzias melastigma. Lineage (NCBI taxonomy): Eukaryota > Metazoa > Chordata > Actinopteri > Beloniformes > Adrianichthyidae > Oryzias > Oryzias melastigma. The sequence goes on along the minus strand of NC_050515.1, from coordinate 2,377,448 downwards.
CACGTGGATATCAACTTTAGAAGGAATCAACACAAAATGAACTGATTAACTGAGCATTATAGTAACCGCAATCTAACCACACTTTATACATCCATTAGCATCAAAAGGATTGAGTTTTATGATCATTTTCTGATTTATTTTTCAAAGTGTTCCCAGCAGAGACAGACATACTATTATGTAAAGTTATGCAATCACATTTGCATAGTAATTTAGCAACATGCTAGCTGTTTTTTTTTTTTTTTGACTAATTTGGCATCTACTGGCAACTTCTAAGCTAATTAGGGGCTAAGCTAGTATATTTAGCAACATGCTAGCTTTTTTTGGCTATGTTAACAATGCGGGGGACTTCTAAGCTAATTAGGAGCTAAGCTAGTATTTTAGCAAAGTGCTAGCTTTTTTTGGCTAATTTGGCATCTATTGGAGTTTCTTTGGGCTAATTCTAAGTAAAGCTAGTATATTTAGCAACAATTTTTTTTTTTTTTTTTACTATGTTGGCATGTACCAGGGATTTCTAAGCTAATTAGGAGCTACGCTAGTATTTTCAAGCAAAGTTTTAGCTTTTTTGGCAAATTTGGCACCTACTAAAGATTTTGAGGCATTTTTGAGGTAAGCTAGCAATTTAGCAATGTGCTAGCTTTTTTGGGGGGCAGATTTGGCATCTACTGAGGTTTTTGGGGGGCTAATTTTAAGATAAGGTAGTATACTTAGCAGCACACTATGTTTTTTGTGACTATGTTGGCATATGCTGGGGATTTCTAAGCTAATTAGGGGCTAAGCTAGTATATTATGCAACATGCTAGCTTTTTTTTTGCTAATTTGGCATCTATTGAAGTTTCTTTGGGCTAATACCAAGTAAAGCTAGTATATTTAGCAACATGCTAGCTTTTTTTTTACCATGTTGGCATGTACCAGGGATTTCTAAGCTAATTACGAGATAGGCTAGTGTTTTAGCAATGTGCTAGCTTTTCTTTTTTTGGCTAATTTGGCACCTGCTAAGGATTTTGAGGCTTTTTTGGATGTAGGCTAACATTTTAGCTAAATGCTTGCATTTTTGGCTAATTTGGCAACTACTGAGGTTTTGGGCTAATTCTGATTTCATATCTTTACACATTTTTGATCATTTTTAAAACTTCTGAGATTTTTCAAGAAATTCTTACTGCAGTTTTACGTTTTTTCTCAATTTTAGCATTATGCAAAGAGCTATAGCAGTTTAAGAAAATGTATTTAGCAATCACAATAAATTTCTTCACCAACTTCAGCAAATAACTTCAACATATTCAGCAACCACATTCAGCAAAAAGCATTCACACTAGCATTATCACAGGTAGTGGAACATTTCTAGTTGAGTATTTAGTGTAGTATAGTAACCACAATCTATTCAGACTTTTTATATATCAATTAGCATCAAAAGGAATGAGTTTCTGAAAATTTTCTGATTTATTTTCAAAGTGTGCCCAGCAGGGGTGGACTTATGTGCAAAGGTAGGCGATTGCCTGGGGCCCAGCACTGTGGGGGCCCCATGCTGAACACTTCAATTACAGTGTCTAAATTAAATTTTACGCCCATCAATATTTAATTCTGCAATCAACCCAAAATCACTGAAATGGCATAAGACTGATCATGTAAAAGTGTTTCATCCTCCTGAGTGGTTCACAAATCAGCGCATTCAATAAATTTCATATTTTTCCAAATAAAAATAATTTATTTAAAATTAATTCCTATAACATTTAAGCTTAATTTCATCTTTTAAATTCTTATCAAAATATTTAGATTCCTGACATTATTGCTGTCTAAACATGGACCAGTAATGTAGTTAATTACCATTTTCTTCATTGGTAATTCTCTCAAATAAAAGTAGTACATGGTTGAGTAAAACTACACTTTCAGGTAAACATGAGAGTTCTTTAAAATATTGTAGTAAAAACCAGAAACTCCACGACTTTAAGGACATCTGATCTTTGAATTAAGGAACCAGACATTGATTGGAGATACATCAACAATAATGTTGGTTCTGTTTCTTTAGCGTATTCTCCTCATCAGAACAACCATACATGAGCGGCAGCCACGCCCTGCTGCTCTGACCACACCCCCATCCTCACCCCTCACGTTAAAAAGTAGAGAAACAGTCTGGTTCTGTACTGTTATTTCAAACGTTCTGACTGTATGAAAACATCCACAAGCACATGAAAATAATGAACATTAATAGTTTACCGATTACCTTCAGGAGAAACCTGTGATGAACCCTGAAACTCTTCTGTTTGCATCTAATGAATAAACACCAAGTGGAGCTGGAATTACATGAAAGGAAATTCTCCAGAAATTCAACTTAAAAACTAAACATGAATTCAGGGCTTAAGAAGTCCATGTAAACCGAAGCCGTGTCTGCTGTGAGTCTGGCATACTTCAACAGTGAAACCTTTCAAAGCTTTACTCTGATGTGGTCACACAACAAAAACGTCATGTTTTACCCATAATATCTGGGAGTTCCTCAGTATTTAGTGTCTGGCCGAGTTCCCAGTTTACTAGTACTCTCCTAACAGGTCTTTGTAAAACGTGGGGGGGTTATTCAGAAGGTAATGACTAGTTATCGTCTACAAGCTAATCTCACCGGTCGTGTAAACAGGACCTTAAGACAATGATTGCCTCCTTTGTCGGTAAACATCCCCACACTCTGGATCAGAGGAAATCTGAGTTCCGTTTGCTATCAGCACCGAGGAGAGACCCGGGCGGAGCAGCTCTGGGATGTAATCCCTATGATTCATTCACAATCCTCCCCAACAACCACAACTCACAATCTGGTGGATAGACGTCGCTGATCGAAGGACGACGTTTGATTTTTGTTGTTTCAATGCCCGCATAAAAATAAAAGTTTAATGAATAGTACGGAGCACATCAAGTATCACTTCAGGCCGAATAACTTTTGGTTGAAACTATAGACAAACGTCATCATCCACTCAGTGATGTCCTATAATACCAACCTTTTCTGGTTTCTTATTGTGTTTAGTTTCTTAACATTTCATTTTGATTTCTGGAAATTACTTTTGTTTTCTGCAAAAAGTTATTTTCTTTTTAAATAAACTGGAAAATGTAGATACTGTGGGTGAGGCTTCTTCATTTCAGAACTGCCTTTGACACAGTGATGACACGGGTCATCATAGAAGTGTGTTGAGGTGTGTCCCTCAGGGCTCAGTCCTTGGGCCACTACTGCTTTTTCCTGCTTCCTTAAATCAGTGCCACATTTGAATTTAGCCTCAGTCATCTGTTGGGGGGTTGACCCGTATGGGTGCTGTGGGTTTTTGGGTTATTGCGGTCCGTGGAGGGTCGTGGAGCAGCTACGTCTTGTGGTTCCTTTGAGGCTTGCTCAGCCCCCTCATGGAACATCATGATTGAATTTTCAATTGAATTGGTTTATTTCAAGCAATCAAACAAGAATGCATGTGAAGTACAAACAACAGGCTTACATCCATGAGACATGTCAGACATCAGATAATTAGGCATCAAATTATAGATAGCTTGAAAGGGAGTGGGAGGAAGCGAACTTATATAATCCCACCATCCTTAGGGCTCAACCAAACCATTTCCTTTACATGAATTATAATGTTAGAAAATGGAACGCACCATTGTCATGGTGTTGGAAGTGTATTGTGAAGTCTTCATGAGTCTAATGGAAGATGCACACACTTATGTCACCTACATCTCACCACTTACGTGTTGTTTAAGAGTTTCCTATGACATGTCACCCGCAGCATACCCATAGGAAAAGTGTGCATGAACATTTTCTCTCTACGGGTTCACCGAGCAACCTTTGTCACCTGCAGACAAGCCTTATCCACCTGCTAGGACAGTCGGGCCTCGTTTGCTATTTGTTTTTTTAACTTTCTAAAATAATCCTAACCAGATATTGACAGCAGCGGTTACAGTTTTTAAAGAAACAGAGTCAGTATTGGTTTATTGTCAGTCACGAGTGTACCCACCAACAAAAATGCAAACATCTACAAACTTTTGCTGCTGCAGCCACACTGTTCATCACATTGAAGCAATTACAGTAAAAGACTGTTGTCTCATCCTGTAGCTCAACACACACTTTGTAACACTCTACAAAACAGCAAAGTATTAAAAAGGGTATAAATGTACGTCTTACAGACAAAAAAAGAGTTAGTTTGTTTTTCTTCTCTTTAAGCACAAACATCCCAAAATGACTGAAGAATATGCACTTTTTCTTTCATCATTTTTTCTCAATTTTCACATAAACTCTACAAGTCCTTCCATAGTCCTTCACCCAGATGCGCCCCAAGTCTCTAAATATAGTTCCTATTTACACAATCACCACGTCCCTTTGGCGTCCTCCTCCGTTAAGGCGAAAGCAGTCTAAAGTAGATTCGCAGGTCATCAGCGTTCCGTCCGCAGGTTACAAAAACGTGACTTACCGGATCTGTCCAGTGATGAAGCGTGTGAAGGTCTCACCCAATAGTAGATAGATTTCCACCAACATGGTTGGTACTCTTCCCCACTGTCTCGGTAGTCCTTAATAATGTGAGTTCTGCGGCTGTCAGCGTTGTATGTGTGGGTCACTCAGGAATCCTCACTCAGCTCAGGCCTCTCATTTGTAATGTTTGGAATGAGTCTGGCACCTGGGTGACAGGAAGTCCCCAGGTAGCCATGTTTGTAGTCCAATGCTCCTTTAAGGTGTTGGTAAAACGTCCACCACCATTGATCCAAATATGAACTCAGACAAAAACAAAACATACAAGACCATTTCAAATGGATAGCCATTACTGAATTCTATCTTTATTCCATCAGTAAAAAGATATTCCTGCTGAAATTTAAATGTAAACATTTATATGTGGCAATGCTACAACTTCTGGTACGTCAGTCTATCCATCTTCACAACCTACTAAATCCCTTTCAAGGTCACTGGTAATATCTATAGGTGGGCAAGTAGGGTAGACCCCTAACAGGTTACTAGTTTGTCATAGGGCCACACACTAATCCACAACTCACAATTGTGTGTTGGGACAATTTGGACTTAAGAATAAGTCTACAAATCATGTTTTTGGACTGTGGGAGGAAGCCGGAGAGCCGGGAGAACATGCAAACTCCAAACACAAAGTTCTCATCCGGGATTTGATCTGGAGTCTCCTCGCTGGAGACCACGGTGCAGCCCTGTTAGGGTACAAATGTACCAAAAGAAATGGATCCTCTAAGCCTTAGATACAATCCATTCATTGAACCATTGACCATTGAACCAACCTCGTTTCAGAGGCTCCAGTCACTGGAGCCAGTCTGTTGGACCACAACCACATACCCACACTCACTCATACTTAAGGACACTTTGAAGTCACCAATTTACTTATGAAGCCTGTTTTTGGACTGTGGGAGGAAGCTAAAGTGCTTAGTGTGCACGGGAAGAACGGGCAAACTCCACACAGAAAGGTCCCAGCCGCGACTTGAACCAGGGCCTTCAGTTTGGGTTCCCAGAGAACACAAACACACCTACAGTTGTGTATCTAAAGGCCACAGTAGCATCAGTGTCAGGTATCACACAGCATTAAGAACAAATGACACCTCCTGCTTGGACTCAATAATGGATCCGTTCATGGAGAGATGTGGAGCACCCGGCCACAAAGTTAAAAAAGAATAATCAAATATTTCAAAGTGACAACTGAGAAGGATGAGCTTCATTTTAGCTTCCTGTCAAAGTTTTTAAATCCCTTCGAGCTGCCAACGTTTTGATAGACTTTAACTCTCAGCTTCATGACTCGACAAATTTGCCAAAGAGTCTTACTCCGTCCAAATCATAAAACTTTTGTATTTTAGACATTAAAACGATTCAAGGACATCCAAGTTTTAATTTCTTTAATGCTCTCCCAATGATGCTCGCAGAGAAATCACGACTGTGGTTAAGTGGCTCATAAATCTGACGTCTATTAAACAATCGAGATGCTTATAAATAACAGATCTAGAAAATGGTTTCCATTAGATTCTGCGACTGGAAGACTTGAAGGAAAGCTTCCACATTGACATCAACATTCCTTCTTCTATCTAAACGGACAGATTTCTTTGAGTCACCTGAAACAGATGCTAAAACGGGCCGTCAAATACCTCAATAAATCATGTTAGCCAAATAACCGTCTAAGAGCTTCTTTGAGGGTTTAGACATGGTGGATTTGTGTCATTCTAGGTCTACAATACTTATTTGCATATGACTAATGTGAACACAACAGAGGACAAGAGAATCCCACCCCCTCCAGCCCCTCCAGTCACCATGATCCGGGCTTTATGCTGCCGTGTTCGGCGTGTGCTTTAGCGTGTGTGGCGTTTGTGTGCAGAAGAATAAAGACTCCATCTGGTCCGAGCCGCCGTATGAAACACCTCCCTACAGGAGAGGGGCCAGGCTTAAAGCCGCGAGGAGTCTCATTTGATCGGGATGCTCACGCGGGGAACCCCCAGTTGGAGCCATTTCTCTCCTTTATGGCTGAATTGTGTTACTCTCACCAAGAGCGACAGAGTCATTCGTTTCCCCTCACCTTCGCCTTTATGGCTCTCCAATCCAATATTGGGTTCTGTAATTACACTTTGAACAAAGAAAGCGAAGAGCCAAGAAGATTTAGGCGATAAGCTCCTGTGGATCAGGGAGCAGCTGTGAAGACGCTGACGCAGAGGTGGCAAAGGTCACTGAGGGACGTTGGAGGGAGCCAGCTGAGATTTGGACCGGTGGACAGGCCTCTCAGTGTCCCGTCGCCATGACACCTCCTGTCCAGCGCTGGACAGACAAGAAGAGGGAAAAGGTCATGTTTCCTTCCATTTTGTTCATCTACAACCATTATCCCAATGACTAAAACCATGTTGAAACCTACAACAGTTTCATTTTTCTGTACTTTGTCACTTTCACAGAACGTTTTTCAGACCCCAAGAAGGAGCCTTAAGGAGGGGTGTAAAACTCAATCGCACAAGGGGTCAAAATCCTAAACACAGCTTAGGTCGCGGGCCGGACAGGATAAACATTTATTGAACACTCTAAAGCTAAATTTTTTAAACTTTAAAACTGTAACTTTTTAACATAATTAGGAACTAGATATATGACATTACCTGTGATAATGCTAGTGTGAATGCTGTAAGCTGAATTTGGCTGATCCAGATGCTAGTGCCGATAGCTGAAAATGCTGAAATTGATAGTTAAAAATGCTGAAGCTGATAGCGGAAAACTCCAAAGTTGATAGCCACTAAAATATTAGCTAAATGCCAAATTAGCCTAAAAAGTTAAAAAACAAACAAACAAAAAAAACATTTAGCTGAAAAATAGCTAGACTTCAAAATTTCATTTCATTTTCATTTCATTTATTGATTTATAAAGCACCTTCCACCACCAGTCAAGGAGGCCCAAAGTGCTGTACACAAGGAAAAACAAAAACCGAGCACTGTGCAATAGTAAAACATAAAAAAGGATAAAAGACATAAAACCAAGTAAAACAATTTAAAAACAATGATAAAATCAATAAAACAATTTTAAAACAGAGATAAAACCACCATAAAATAGAATAAAAGGCTAGGCTAATGCTAAAAGGCTGTAGTGGAGGAACAATTCTTTTTTAAAACACTCCAAAAGCGTGATCTCTCTTATAGCTGGTGGCAACTGATTCCACAGTTTGGGAGCCAACACAGAAAAAGCACGGTCCCCCCTGAACTTACGTTTGGTTCTGGGAACCAGTAGCGTGCACTGGTCTGCGGAGCGTAAGGACTTAGTGGGGGAGTATTTTAAAACCAGACTAGAGAGGTAAGGAGGTGCCGTCCCTGCCAGTGACTTAAAAGTAAAAACAAGAATTTTGATAAAAATCAAGTATTGCACTGGGAGCCAGTTCAAAGAAGCCAAGATTGGGGTTATGTGGTCAAACTTTTTTGCCCCACAGATAAATCTTGCTGCTGCATTTTGGACCAGTTGCAGCCTGGCTACTGAAGCCTTAGGTAACCCAGCATAGAGAGAGCTGCAATAATATAGTCTGGACAGCACAAATAAGCTAAAAAAAATGAATAAAGCCTAAATTTAGCCAAAACAGCTAGCTTGTAGCTGAAAAATGAGCTAAAATCCATAAAGAAAACCCAAAATTGAGTAAATGCCAAAATAGTCCAAAAAGCTAACAGAATGCCAATTTTTAAAACTTTAAAACTGTAACTTTTTAACATATTTCTCAATAATAAAAAGATAGGAATATTAGTCCAGAATAAATGAACTTAA
>NC_050515.1:2365866-2369116 GCF_002922805.2 Oryzias melastigma | reverse complement strand
ATAGAGAGAGCTGCAATAATATAGTCTGGACAGCACAAATAAGCTAAAAAAAATGAATAAAGCCTAAATTTAGCCAAAACAGCTAGCTTGTAGCTGAAAAATGAGCTAAAATCCATAAAAAAACCCAAAATTGAGTAAATGCCAAAATAGTTCAAAAAGCTAGCATAATGCCAATTTTTAAAACTTTAAAACTGTAACTTTTTAACATATTTCTCAATAAAAAAGATAGGAATATTAGTCCAGAATAAATGAACTTAAACCTTAAATAACTCCCAATATTTTACAATTTTAGCTACAAAACTCTGATTTTTGATGCGTTAACTACATGGTGACTACAGGTCCATTCACAGCAACTATCATTCCAGTAGTTTGATGGTCCAGTGAGTTTACAGGTGGTTAGAAAACCCTTGTAAAATCATGTTAGCACAATGAAAACAGTTTGGACGGTTGGAGAAGCTGTAAAACTGGCCTTCTTTCGAGGAGTTTGAGTATCTGGAGCAAGGATAGACCACTGCAGGCCTCGAGGGCCGCCATATCTGCATGAGTTCCAGATATCCAAACTCATGACCGATAACCTGGTTCAGGTGTGTCCAGCCAATTAGAATATACCAAAGCGAGGTATGTTGGAAAACATGCAGGAATGCGGCCCTCGAGGTCTAGAGCTGCCTATCCCTGATCTGGAGTCAGTTAAACACTCAAAATAGCCACAAAAAGAGAAATTTCATGTGAAACTCGACGGTCTTTTGTTGTTCTTAGAAAAGAAGGCTATTCCATGTGAGAAAGTACCAAGAAACTGAAGATTTCCTTCAACGGTGTGCACTTCTCTCTTTAGAGAACAGCACAAACAGGCTCTAAGCAGAGCAGAAAAGAGATGTGAGGCCCTGCTGCACAACTGAGTAAGAAGATAAGTACATTAAAGTCTCCAGTTTGAGAAGTAGACTCCTCACAGGTCCTCAACTGGCAGCTTCATGAAATAGTACCCGCAAAACACCAGTGTCAACATTGACGGTGAAGAAGCGACTTCAGGTGCTGTCCTTCAGGGCAGAATGGCTGAGAAAAAGCCGTTTCTGAGGCTGGCTAACAAAAGGAACAGTTGGTATGAGCAAAAGGACAGAAGAAGATTGGAAAATAAAGTGATATGACCAAACAAGTCAAAGTTTGTGGTGTTTGGATCACATAGAAGAACATTAGCAAGACGCACACAACCGAAAAGATGCTGGAACAATCCCTGATGCCATCTCTCAGGCAAGGTGGGGGTACCGTGATGGTCAGGGATTCCTTTGATGCAGAGGAGATTTGTTCAGTTTAAACGGGAGGGCTAACACTCCATTTTGCAATGCCATACCCTGAGGACAGCACTTGATTGGAGCCAATCTCATGGTAGAACATGACGATGACCCAAAGGACACCTTAAAACTGCTCAAGAACTATTTAGAGAAGGAACAGCAGCCGGTTTTCTAAAAGTAATGGTGTGGCCAGCACAGTCACCAGATCTAAACCGCGGTGAGATGTTGTGGGAGCAGCTTGACCGCATGGTGTGAAAGAAGTGGCCATCCAACCAATCCAACTTGAGGGAGGGGCTTCTTGAAGAACAGGATAAAATTCCTCAAGATGATCTCAACAAACTAACAGCTGAGCCTTCAGCCGTTTTTGTCTGTTTTTCTGTTGTCTGCCCTGTGCCCCCTCCTCCTACACAGGTGCAGGTGTTTCGGCATTTGGGAGCTCCGGATAAAAGTTAAACCTGAGGACCTCAGAGAGGAGCTTCTTCTAGGACTTCCTGTCGGCTTTAGCGCCGTTGCTGCAGTGCTGGATTCTGCTGGTCTTTAAGCACATTCAAGAGTTTTAGGGGTTAAAACCGGTTCCGTCTCCCCGCTTCTTTGTCACGGTCCAGAGCCAGTCGTGACAAAGTGGGGGCTCGTCCGGGATTTGAACCTGGGACCTCTCGCACCCCAAACAAGAATCAACTCTGGAACTGCTCCAAATGGAGGAATTATTTATTATTTCAAATAAATATCATTGTTTTTAAAGTCTTGACCATATTTTCTATAGATTTGGTAGATAAAAGTGCAACTTTCATGGAAAACACAAAATAATCCGCGTGACCCCAAACTGTTGAACGGTAGTGTATGTCCTCCATCATGAGAAAAACGCTACAAGAATATTTTAAAAACACAGTTTTCATTAGAATGGGTCTTGAAAACAGTTTTTTGTGGCAATGCTTGATATTCATCGTTTTAGAACAATCTCAGATTTTTTTTTTATCATTTCATTATCTCATTTATTTCTTTATTTTTCATTATGTTACACATTAGTTCTACAACAAACCTGGAAGTTTTGAAAATACTAAATTCCAAGTGTCTTTTTTGTTGTTAAAGTTGAGATTAAACTGTTTTTATTGCAAAGATAAAAAATGTAGAGACAAATTATTAATGAAAAAAATTCCAAAACAAAGACAAAGTCAAAGTAAGTGAAAAATGTAGAAAAACAATAGGCAAAGCTCCTCTTAATTCATTCAATTGTTTCAATTCAATTTCATTTTACAACCCAACATTACAACAGAACTTTTTCAACTCTATATATTGAAGCTAGAAAGTTTTTGAAAACTTCAAATTAATTTTGAATTGTATTATAAACGGTTGATGTGACTGACAAATAAACCGGTGAGTTCAGAGACGATTTAGGGTTATATGTAAACATGCATGTCTCCATAGTAACAGATTTATAGAGATTGTTTTCTAACTTTAACCCCCCTGTATACCCCCCCCCCCCCCTGCAAACAGCAGCTGCCTTGATCCCCAAACCTTCTCTGATTGCAGTCCTCTGACGGCATGCACACACCTGCTCCCTCTGACCCTCAGTCTATCTCCTCCTCGCCCGCCAACAACTGCAGGGATTAGTGTGTCTGGGATCAGGGAGGGCGGCGGCGGCGGCCTCTGGTCTGACATGCACGCTCTGTCCTGCTTTTGTGGCGTTGACGTTGTGTGCACAGCTGGCTCATTCCCGCCTCTGCGTGCAGACAGCCTGTTTGTGTGCAAAGGAAGAGTTTGAGGTGGAGATCTGAAGTTTGGATTTTACGTCAGGCGGCGTCTCGATTTTTGTTTTTTAACCACTAATATTTACTGTTGAATAATTTAAGAGAAAAAGTGAGGAAAAAAACACCTACAAACCCGAAACCCTTCAAATTCATTTCAACTAACCCTAAGTAGTGTCTGAACCCACCGGTCTGTTTGACAATTACATCAACTATGAC
>NC_050515.1:2362793-2365761 GCF_002922805.2 Oryzias melastigma | reverse complement strand
AACCCTTTAACACCAGGGGGATTACCGGCGACTCACCTCCGTCCACCAGAGGGAGCCCTCGCCAGAGTTCTGACTTTCACCGCCTCACTACAAATCCCATCAGCCACCTTCCTTCCAGCACAGCTGATCACTATCAGCTCATCTGTACCATCCAGCATTTAAACAGCCACCAGCCACTTCTATCTGGCGAAGTCTTGTTTTGCCTAGCAGACATTCTGAGCGATATCATTCCTGGCCTCCTCTGTGCTTTCTTAAAAATGTGCGTAGTGATGAACGAACATGAGTTTTGAACGCATTTCCATAGATGTTTCATCGGAAGTAGTTGCTTAAACGCAAGTTTCCGATGGTGGTGGGATCGTAGCTTCAGAGCTAGCCCTCAATTAACCCTTTATTACCGAGCTCCAGTGTTTATGTTCTTTGGTTTGCTGTAACTTCAACCGCTAACACAGTAATTCCAGTAGATTTCAAAGGAGAAAAGTGGTGAGTATGTTAAATATTTTGTGTTTAAGCGTCACCTGTGACGTCTCAGGTGTTAAAGGGTTAAAATAAACATAAAAGGAGCTACGACACATAATTATGATTATTGTAGTGATACCGCTTTGGAATCAATCCTTGGATCTTTGTATTTAGTTTAGTGGAGATTCACCTATTTTTGCTTTACTCTTTAATATATATACATATATATATATATATATATATATATGTATATATTTGTCTCTAAACATTTAATTTTTTTTAAAAATGACATAAAAATGACTTAATCTCAATTTCTGTAACATTTTGAGAAAAAGAATGACAAAATGTACAAGTTGAAATTAATTTTATTTTACATTTTCTGGTTCATTATGGAACTATTGGGTAATATAAAAGATCATTTTCATTATATTAAAATAATAATAATAATAATGAGAATGATCTGTTAAAGAAAAGCTAGCAGAATTATGTTTTCTAAACTTTAAACCTGTAACTTTCAACATAATCATGAATAATAAAAAGTCAGGAATATTATTCCAGAATAAATCAATTTAAACCTTAAATAACTTTCAATATTTTACCCTCCATAAAAATATATTTAATCAAAATTATACAAGTTAGAAATAAGCACAAGATAACATCGGGTCATAAATAACAATAAAATAAAAGGATCTAGAGGGCCGGATAGAATTACCGGAGGGCCGGATCCGGCCCCAGGGCCTTGACTTTGACATGTGGATTAGATAAACCCCAAAATCCCACATTTGTTGATCGTTCTGCTCCTGAACGTCTTCAGCTCGTGTTTTTTGGGAAGTTTAGGGGTTTTTACTGAGAGGTCAGGATGTGTAGAAATGAATCTGTGCAGGAAAATGAGGATTATTTGTGTCCGTAAAGGAAAGCACTCCAAGATGGTTGTGATTGGGAACGTCGCCGATCCCGTTTCCCTCCACAGATTCCTCCTCAGCTCGGAGACAGGAGGAACGGAGGCACAAAGGAGGACTTGGCAGGATTTCAGGCTTCGCATATTCAAGCATTTTCTTCCCCTGATCCATTAACAGCCGGGCTGGGGGGGCGTGGGTGTGGCTAAGGAGGGGGGAGGTGGCCCTCATTATTTGGGCTGCTGTGAACATAGACTGTAGTCTATGGCTGTGAAAGGCGCTGGGATTGCTTTCATTACTGAGCCAAATGAAATAGCAGAGGCTGATTACCCGCGTGACGGAGGGGAGACGAGCTGGATCACTTTCTGCTGGGGGGGGGTAGCTTTACTTTCCAACTTCAAACTGGTGTGTGGGGGTGTTTGCAGTAACAGTGAGCTGCTGACATGGACGAGGGGGGGGTGATGGTCCCATTTCTCAAACAAGGCTCCCTGGGGAGGGATGTGTGAATAATAACGACATGAAATCACACAAGAAGGCTTCACATTCCTCAGGCTTTTGTTTCACTCTCAGGTTTGTTTATTTTTTAATAATAAAAAATAGTTTTGTGAATTTAAAACCAGACTTCCTCCTTTGTTCCTGTTGCAGCGAAGCGACACCGAACCTCCAGAACCCACTCGTTCAGAGGGCGTCCTTTGTGTCTTCCTTTGTGTGGCTGTGAGCGAGGAGCTGTCACATCAGCATCTGATGGGTGTCAACAGTTAGGAAGTGACGACAGCTGTTAATCCATGAAATGAGCTCGGAGGGAAGAACACCTGTGATCTTTTTATTATTTTAGATTATTTAGGCTGTTTTAGAGTTTAATCTTTCAGCCACATACAATCTGTTTTAACTGATTTAGACTGTTTCCACAACATTAGCATTAAAGCAGGTAATGCTATATATCTAGTTCATACTTATGTTAAAAAAGTATGCTTTTATGTTTTAAAAATGTAGTTTTAGAGTGTTCAATAAATGTTTATCCTGTTCGGGTCGTGACCTAAGGTGTGTTTTGGATTTTGGCGATTGATTTTGACACCTCTGGTCTAAAGGTTTCCTCGGGCTTATCATCAGGCAAAATAAATAAATAAATAAATAATACTCTTAAAATACTTCTACAATAATTTCCTTGCCAACCATGACTAGGAAAAAAAATACGGAAATGTCCTAAAACTGCTCAAGTGGAAGGCTTTGTCCAAATCCCCCCTAACTACTAAAAAAACAATATAATTCTCTGGATTTTAAAATGTAATTCGGACACAATCTTCACTACTTTTTTCTTTCGTTTTTCTAAACATTCGATATGACGTCATTGAAGTGAAAAGCGAATAAACACGAAATTTTACGACGTTTTACTTACTGTGTTCTGATGGTGAAAATGTTGATGGTTTATTCAAAAATTACATTTAAACACGTTTTTTCGAAAATTGTTCTACCGCAATGCATTGTGGTCCATATTCGCTAATCTATTGACCATGTATACTAGTTTTTTGCAAAGCCTTCTGGTAAATTTCGAGTGTACTCGATTTTGCAGTAGATTCGGACAGCAATAAAAATGGCGAACGCACCATATAGCGATT
>NC_050515.1:2352220-2362704 GCF_002922805.2 Oryzias melastigma | reverse complement strand
GAGAGAAACTCTTCAGAGAGATCGTCTTTTTAAAAACTGTCCCATTGCCGAAGTCCTGCCAACAGCCAAAGGACTCTTGACATTCTCTCCATAAGATCTTTGAACTGTTACCTTCAGCTAGAAGATGCAGAAGCTTAAAAGGGAGAACCACCAGATTCACCAACAGGGTCTTCTTCTAGATTAGTCAACAGATAAATCTGGATCTAAATCTGGATCTAAATCTGGATCTATAGCCTCGTTTCCACTGAGCGTTCCGGAGTGGTACAATACGGACCAGTTCATTTCCACTCGATAAGCCTGACTATCTCTGCTGTTTTCATGGCGCATGCGCGTTGTAGACCGCTAGCATAGCATAGCGTCATTGTAGTGCGACGACTAGAAAAGCCACGACAGTGGAGGTCATCCAGCAGCTCGTCTTTTTCCTGCTTTACTTTGTGCAGAACAGGAATTGAATGTTGTTTGAAAGAAGATTTTGGGCGGCTAAGAAGAATATCGCCGTAAAGGAAAACAGAATCGCTAGCTTAGCGCTATGCTGGTGCGTTTTAATGTCTTCACTTTCTGCCAATCAGCCGGTAACGACACCCACTCCGCCCCAAGCGTCACGTTCCATTTTTTTTGTGGGCCTACAACGGATGGGGACCCTCAAGAAATGTTTAATGGCCCCATTTAACAATGGAAACACTCAAAATACTGGACTGGACCGCTCCGTGGAAATGAGGCTGAAGACCATCTTTGGTTCCCTTGGAAACCAGACATCATGTTTGGACTTGTTGGGCGGTAACATCGTGCAGTCTTTTTGGGGGTGTAAAGGTGAGGATGGGAGGCAGTTGGGGAGTTGGGGTGAGTGGAGCTGCTCTTTTCTCTTGCACCTCGAGACGAGCCAGAGGCGAGGTCCACTGCTGAGAACAGGAGAACAGATGAGTCTATTCCAATCTACTTTATTCTGTTCTATAAACTGAAGTGTAGATATTCAGAAAAAAAACAAGGACAGAGCAAGAAATTTGTTACCACACTTCCAAATAGGCAGGGAGACCAAACAAAAAACTTGTTGAATAAATTCAATGTTTTTTTTTTTTTTTAAATAAAATCTATAAAATACTTTTTTTTCTCAAAAGATTTAGATTCTTGACATTAATGTTGTCTAAAAGTGGACCAGTGACAAAGTTATTTGACATGTTTACCCTCCGTAAGGAAAAACAAGAGGGCCCCGTTTTGTTGTTCGCCTGGGGCCCCCAAACTGCTAGGACCGCCACTGCTCACTGAACGTTATTCTGAGACATAAATACACAATAAACCCTTTGAATATTTGGAAGAAAAAATAAAATTGGTTTCAGGAAATTAAGATTCTGTGACAGAAGCTTCTGCAGAACTCTCAAGAGAATTGGGTTTTCTGGATGCGTTTCAGGTTCAAACTCCTGCCAGGCGCCGAGCCTGTTCTCCAAGTCGAGCTTTTCTGTTCGGCTGGACACTTTTCTCCAGAATGGCGACGTCTGAAGATTATCACCGGGACAACACAGGTTAATCTGGCCTTGAATCTCCAGACAGACTCTTCAGCGGAGACGGTTTGAGGCCGGTCTCCATGGACACGGAGGACTCATTCATCAAAAAACGAGACAAAAGCTCTCAGGAATCCTTCATAAACACCAAATGAAAAATAAAGAAATTTATAAAAATCATGTTTTCTGTATTTATTTCATCATTTAAAAAAAAAAGGCTTTAAAGAAGTTAAAAGAGAAACTTCTAATATCAAACAAAGCAATGCTGTTTGGACGAACATCGTTTATTTTTAACACATTTGGTTTAAGAAACAATAATTTAAAGTTGCTTCCCGTTTGTTATTTCAAGCGATCATCAGTTGTGTGTTTTTTTATTAAAAATACTGCAACCTCTAAAGAGCATTTTTCAGAGTCGTGAAGGTTTGACAGAGTGAACGTCGATCCAGTTTGCTGGTCTGAAAGTTTCTTTGCTTCATGCACAGACAGCCTACACCTAAAACAGCCGAACAAAACAACAAAACAGTGTTAATAACAAACACAAAGGCAAAGACAACACAATTCGGATTTTAACTAACAAAAAAAATAAAGAAAAAAAGCAGTTTTGGTTCAGTATAAAAAGGGTTAAAACTCCTATTGGTGTCTTTTCTTTCTGATTAATTTAATTTTTTTACAAAAGGATTTCCAAAGATAAAGTACGAACAGGATTTATTATCTACCTGACACTTTCTGCTTTTTTTTTTTTGGTAATTTCATTTCGGCCTTAAAAATCTGCAAAATAGGACTTTTTTTCTCCATAACTGGATTTGATTTTCTGTTTCTTCTCTTTGTAAACTGTAGCATCCATACATTCAGAGAGTTGGTTTCCAGCTGCTTTCCAGGAAAAGGAAAGTGTGAGAGAGTTGGACCCGCTTGTTTCATGATGGTAACTGGGCCTGAGGGTCAGATCCTCCGTTACAGATGAATGGATGTCCGCCTAATGTAGCCCAGACTGAACAGAACTGCAGTTAAACATCAGAGAGAGGATCTGGGATGGTGCAGTTCCTTAAATCCTGCAGGCTGCAGAAGACGCTGCAGGTCCAGTCCGGTCCGGTCCGGTCAGAGAGTCTGCACCAGCACGGGGAACAGCAGGGACAGGTGCTCGGCGCCGCGGATCGGCAGCTTGTGCGTGGTGTAAAAGTGGATCAGCTCCGGGATGGTGTCGAAAGGCGGGCTGTTCTGACCCAGCACGAACTTGCCGTCTTTGCACTTGGTGAACTTCATGTGCATGAAGCCCTGGCAGCTTCTGGAAGAGAACAAACGCCAGAAAACAGGCTGTTGACGGAGGCAGGAGAAGAAAGAGATCAAAGGCAAAGGTGGGAAAAGGGTACAGGTGACAAAAGAGCGACGAGGAGAAATGTAGGGCGGATGAAACATCTCTGAGGTTTCCCGCCGCTTCCTGCACAGAGACACGCTGAGCGACAGCCCGGATTGATGTTCATGTCTTCTCTCGCTCTGGAGACTTCAGTTCAATCTAAAGTTACGGTGACACGAGTGGGACGGAAGGGACTCCAGACGGATGAATAAGTGGTGCAAGAACTAGTGCTGCCACAAACGGGTATTTTATTTTTTCCGATTAGTCGACTAATCGGGTCATGTGCAAACTAGATGTAAAGCACAAATCTTAACCATCATTAGCTTTAAACTAACTAAACTATATTGCAGATATATAGCGTTATCTATGATGATGCTGGTGTGAATGCTGCAAGATGAATTTGGCCGCTGAAGATGCTAGTGCTGATAGCTGAAAACGCTGAAGCTGATAGCCAGCTACAATGTTAGCAAAATGCCAAATTAGCCTAAAAACTGAAAAAAGCCTAAATTAGCCAAAATAGCTAGCAAATAGCTGAAACATTAGCTAAACTTCACAATAGCCTAAAAAACATACAAAAAAGCCCAAGTTACCCAAAATAGCTAGCATATAGCTAAAATATTAGCTAAACTTTGAAATGGCCTAAAAAACAAAATAAAGGCAAAGTTAGCCAAAATAGCTAGCATATACCTGAAACATTAGCTAAATTTCACAATAGCCTAAAAACAAGAAAAAAAACCTAAATTAGCCAAAATAGCTAGAATGTAGCCGAAATATTAGCTAAACTTCAAAATGGCCTAAAAAAACAAACAAAAAAAACGCCTAAATTAGCCAAAATAGCTAGCATATAGCTGAAACATTAGCTAAATTTCACAATAGCCTAAAAACAAAAAAAAAAGCTTAAATTAGCCAAAATAGCTAGAATGTAGCTAAAATATTAGCTAAACTCCAAAAAAGCCTAATAAATCTTAGTAAATGCCAAAATAGTCAAAAAGGTTAGCAGAATGTCATTCTAACTTTCAGCTTTACTAAACTCTGACTCTATATAATATAAAGTAACGACTAATCAACTATTAAATTAGCTGTCAACTGTTTTAATAATCGATTAGTCGTTGATTAGTCGACTAATCGTGGCAGCTCTAGTAATAATAAAGGAGATAATGGTGTCAGAAGATGAAACGATGTTGCTGTGGTCTTTAAAATGTATCAGAGAAAATAAAATCAGCATTAATGGTGTTGATATGACGTAAACATGGATATAAATCCTTCGTTTTCAGGTCTAACTCACTTTCTTTGCCTCAAACTCTTTCTTTCATCATTTCTGTTTTTGTGTTGTTGATGTTTTTCAATGCAGAACATCCCAAGTCAAAACAAAGTGTTTTTTACACAAACATCCCTCACTGAACATGACAGTGTTTACATCAAAGCTCCATCTAAACCGAACTCAGAGACCAAACTGCTGCTTCCTCACAGGAGGAGGGAAACCTCCATTCTTCTCGCCTTCCCCACTTTTGGCATAAAGATAGACGTGAAGCTCGATTTGTTTTAGTTTTTTATCCACAGCTCGTGCATGGAAGCCACGCCACCCCTCACATGAAGTGTTTGACCCGCTCCACGAGAGTCCTTCTATTACAGATTTGTACGCTAGCTGCGTTTATGTGAGCAAAATGTTTTTATTCGGATCAGGCGTTTATTCTGATTCTGATGTTGACACAGCTACAGAGAAAAAAGACTTTATACTTTAGCAGTGCAGGTTTTACTACAGATCAGAATGAACTAGTTTCAGCTTGTTTTAAGCTAACCTGGTTTATTGTCTTTTAACCCTTTAACTACCCAAAAAATGTATTTTTTTCTGCTTCTTATTCGGTTGGTATAGAGCCCCTAAAAGGACATCAAAGTTAAAAAAATATATATTTTTTAGTAGTTTTGTCCCTGAGGTGCGGTGTTCATTTCACTCTGGTTGATGTTGTAATTGTAAAATGTTGTTTCTTTCTTCTCTTATTGTATACCAAATTGGCAAAATATTATTATTATTATTATTTTTCTTATTTATTGATTGATTTATTGATTTGTTAAAAGGGGCAGACAAAATAAGTTTTTCTTCTTTCTGTTCCCTTTTCATTTTTCATTTTTTCTTTTTCATTTCCATCATGTTTGAGATGTTGGAGTTTCCAACTCAAGGTTATATTGTATGTTTTTCCTATTAATGAATAAAAAAATGAAAAGGACATTTTAAAAATTATTTTAAAATTGTATAAATACATGGGGCCTAAACATATAAAGTAAAAAAAAATTACTAACCAGTATTTTTTTTAAATAATGTTCTGGTTAGCAACTGGTGCACACCAGAAAAGTAACTAAAAAATGTATTTCTAAAAATTGAAGTAAAAAAAGAAAGAAATTCTAGGTACTATCTTGTGCATATCAGTTACTATCCAGAATTTTTATTTTTTTTAAAAAAAGGATGTTATGGTCAGTAACTGTTGTGCACCGGATTGTAAAAAAATATATAAAAATTAGAAATTGAAGTTTAAAAAAATTACTAGTTCCTAACTGATGCGCACCAGTTACTATCCAGATTTTTTTATTTTTTTTAAATATCTATTTTTAGAAAAAAACATGTTCTGGTTAGTAACTGATGCGCACCAGAGAGTGACTGAAAACATTTTTTTTTCTAAAAAAATGAAGAAAAAAAACAGTTAAGTTACTATCTGGTGCGCATCAAGTAGTAACCAGAATTTTCTTTCTTCAATGTCCCTAGAGGCTCGTAGCTTTGGGAATAACACACACAATCCATATTTTTAATAACATCTTTTCTAAATGTTTCCCACTATTTGGTTGAGCAGGCAGTTAAAGGGTTAATGCAAAAATTAAAATCCTTCATTTAATTAACATTTGTCGGTTTACGTAAGTTTTCATAAGCAGTTTTCTTCCAAACATGACTTTAATTTGCTTCGGTGCAAACGCCAATATTGATAATAAATACCAACATAAACCACAAGAGTCCTGAAACGGCCTTTTGCTGCAGGCGCTCAGCCTCCCGTTTTCTTATCATTCGTTACGCTTTGACCGCTGAGCTCCGTGTTCGGGTCAAACTGTTACCGTTCAGAACAGTAATCCCTCATTTGGCTCGCGCTTTATCTGCCAGGTGTCAGTCAGAGTTCACCACGCCGGTCATGTGACCAGCGAGGCTCCAAATCTGTGGAAGCTCCTTCTGATCACTGAAAAAAAATCATTGAAATAATAATAATCTGAGGTCAAAGCAAGTATAAATTTAAAAGTTTGATGCTTTATTTTTTTTCCAAGAAAACATCTTCTCAGGAGTTTCTGCCAAATCAGAGTAAATATTTCTCTTAACCCAGTCTTTGGATTGCTGAACAGCCAGAACCGCAGGTTCTGTCCTGACACCCGCCTGTCATAAATGTCGCTCGTGCCAGTTGGGAGAACAAGGTCCCAGAGGTGACCTTGTTGTTTTCACAAACGTTTGTCAACAGTAAGCAAATGAGTAATGCATGAGCGTGTTTTTGTGTCGGCACAGCAGCTCCCTCTCCCTCCCTCTCCGCAGCCTAATTCCCTCCTTGGATGTCCCACAGAAGCCAATTCATATTCATTAGTGGTTATGTGAAGGATGATGTGCGCGGTGGAGTGTGCGCTACCTGCCTGATTACCACTTAGAGGCCCGTTGGGGCCGGGAAGGAAGGCCGCAGCAGCAGGACTGGGATGGGTGTGATGATGGGAGACGGGCGAACAACAGATCCTGATTGTAATGACATGGGAGAGGTCTGACCAGAGAAGATCTGCTGCCTCACAGACGAGTGAAGGTGATGGCAGAGATGAGGGAGCGACAGATGGAGGGATGTGAGGGAATATGTGAGTATCTCAGGTAACATCACACACCCAGAATCTCCTCCCAAGTCTCCATATGTGGGATTGAACTGCACAGGTTCTGTGGATTTTTGGGTTGTCCAGTCCATGGAGTCCATGGAGGGTCATAGAGAGGAGCGGCTGCAACTTAAGGGGAGCGCAGGAGTGTTCTTCATTCCTCTAGAAGCTCGTACCACCACCTCAAGGAACGCCATGACAACGGAACGTGTCCTTGATGTACAGGTGATGCTGTTGTACGACGTCCCTATATGGAAGCGTTTGTGTCTCATAATTCAAAATAAAAGTAAATACTGCGAATTCTTTTTCATTTTCACAATGTAACTGCATTACTTATCTCTTAAATGAAATGAAAAAGCAATTCTCCAAAAACCTTTTTCTTCTTCAACACCACTCACTCTGAAACTTAATTAAAATGACAAAGAAAAGAGAATTTGATTTTTCATTTTCAAAAATTTCTCTGGTAAATTTGTACCAACATTCAATTAGAAATTCAAATTTTAGAATTAAAATGGATTAACAGAAATGCTTTTTCATTTACACAATGTAACTGTAGTACTTGTCTCTTAAATAAAATAAAAATAAATCGTCTGAACGGCTTCTTCTTTTTCTCCTTCAACACCACTCATTCTGTGACATAATTAAAATGAAAAAGGGCATATGATATTTCATTTTCAAAAATTTCTCTGGTAAATTTTTTTTTTACCAAAATTCAATCAGAAATTTCAAATTTGAACATTAAAATAGATTAACAGAAATGCTTTTTCATTTACATTACTTGTCTCTAAAATTAAATTAAAACAAATCCTCTGAAGGGCTTCTTCTTTTTATTCTTCAACACCACTTGTTCTATGACGTAGTTAAAATTATAAAGGACATTTGATATTTCATTTTTGAAAAGTTTTCTGGTGAAATCTTGTTTTTTTTTTTTCAGTATTCATTGTGTGTGGGGTCATGGGTGTATGTGTTATGGGGAGGGTGTGTGTGTGAAGGGTGGGTTGGGCTTTTATTGTGTATGTTTTGTTTTTAAATGTGATTACTCTTAAGTATGAAAGGCGCTTTTATAAATAAAGTTTGATTTGATTTGATTTGATTGTACCAAAATTCAATAAGAAATTTCAAATTTGATAACTCTCAGCTTTGAGTTGGTTTTTCCTCCTCTTTCCTTTTTTCTTATTCCTCTATGTAAGTCAATGAGAATGGTATCAACTAAAGCTGAAGAGGTCATCATGGTGCAGCCTTTGGAACTGCTAACTCAAACTGATTTGAGAGACTTTATGCATGGCAGGATGTGAAAATGAAAAAGCACTCTTCATTAGCTTTGTCACTTTAATTATGTGACAGAATGAACGCTGTTGAAGAAGAAAATGGAAAAGCCATTCAGGGAATTGCTTTTCATTTTATTTAAGAGATAAGTAATGCAGGTAAATTTTGAAAATGAAAAAGCTTTTTTTTTAATTGATTTTAAATTTTATATTTTTAATTGAATTTTGGTATAAATTTACTTGAGAACTTTCTGAAAAAATATATATATTGCACTTTTCTTTATCATTTTAATTAAGTTAGAGAATAAACAGTGTCGAAAAAGAAAAAGTCGTTCAGGGAATTGCTTTTTCATTTTATTTAAGAGACAAGTAACACAGGTAAATTTTTAAAATGAAAAGGCATTTCTGTTTATGGATTTTAATTATTAGATTTTTTTTAAATTGAATTTAGGTATAAATGTACTAGAGAACTCTTTGAAAATGAAATATTAAATGTCCTTTACTTTATCCTTTTAATTAAGTTGCAGAATGAATGCTGTTGAAGAACAAAATGAAAAATTCGTTCAAATAATTGCTTTTTAATTTTGTTTAAGAAACAAGTAATGCAGGTACATTGTGAAAATGAAAAGGCATTTCAGTTTACGGATTTTAATTTTAAAATTTGATATTTTTAATAGAATTTTGGAACAAATTTACCAGAGAACTCTTGGACTGAGTGGTGTTGAAGAAGAAAAAGAAAAAGTCGTTCTGAGAATTGCTTTTTCATTTCTTTTAAGAAACAAGTGATTCGGGTACATTGTGAAAATGAAAAACCTTTTCCGGTATTGAATTTTATTTTGAATTATGAGTCACAAACGCTTCTATAGAGAAATCTTCCGTAGATCAAAGTCTGAATACAGACCAAATACAAGGTTCAGGACTCAATTTAAAACAAATAAGCCGACTCAGACCGGAACAAATGATTTTACCAGTCTGAATATACCTTAAGACACAAGTACTGGCCCCTTACTGATGGCGTGGAAAAGCTGGACGAGGGAGTGCATTTGATTCAATTCACTTTTATTTATATAGCCCTATACCACAGCCCTATTCATACCAGTATCTGCATAAACATTGTGATACATTAGTGATTGTGGGATGCCGACACAAACTACACTCGGAAAGTCTAATTTCTTTATTTCTATAGCTGTCCTCACACTGAACACGATTCCACATCATGGGAACCGTTTTTAAATATTGAATCAATGTACTGATGTAATTGTTCTGTGGACCTGTGAGTGTCTCACCGTAAGGACAGGGAGTAATCAGAGCGGTTGGTCTCGCTGTTCCTCACCAGGTAGCTGCACTCCTTACACAACGTCAGCAGCGACTCTGCTTCTGAGCGGGAGAGTGAGCCGTGGTACCATCTGTTGGAGAACAAACGGGAGAATCACAACAAAGGCTTCTAAAAGTGGTCACTCTATGCACAAATGTTGGCATTTCTCGATCATTTTGAGGATCTGCTGGAGTCTTACTGATGCTCCTTGTATCCAATTATTACAACAATCTTTAAGTACCAAGTCTAAGGAATTCCAGATGAAATTACTCAAACTGTTGTCTTTCTGCAGTTTCATGAGTTCTCGGGTTTAAATCAACAGTAGAACAGACTAAAGAAAAATGAAGGAGAAACTGTCCACTCACTTTGGACACATTTGGGTTTTTTTGTGTCAGATTTCATATCTATGTCTGAAGAGCCTCGTGCCACACTTCATTAATAAAATGGACCTTTCTGCATACACAAATGACAACGGGCTCAATCAATGATGCCTGAAATGAGGACAAAGGTAAACGCGTGTCTTCATTCTGGCTTAATTGCTCACATTTGTAAGCCCTTCTGGCTCTGTGGAGCTTAAACACAGCCGGGGGGGAAATTGTCCAAACCTTTAACAGATCAAAGCAGAGCAGAAAAAAGCTGCTTTGGCCTTTTTAATGAGGTCTCCTTTACAGCTATGTACTCCCTCAAATATTCATAAACACTTTCAAAGAGTGCGGACGAAAACCAAACATCGGCAGGCAGTTTTTACTGT
The DNA here is from genome assembly GCF_002922805.2 of Oryzias melastigma. Lineage (NCBI taxonomy): Eukaryota > Metazoa > Chordata > Actinopteri > Beloniformes > Adrianichthyidae > Oryzias > Oryzias melastigma. The sequence continues at coordinate 2,352,647 of NC_050515.1, read as the reverse complement.
CCACAAACAAATGATCTAACAATGGGAGTATGTTTACCGCTTTACATCAAACCATTTTACAAACAATGGTGTAAATAATTTACTGATCCGGGTTTATTGTCCGTTAAGAGAGCTATTATCTTTTTGGTGTTTTTTTAGTTAAATAATATGATGTTTTCCTCCATGAACAACCACATTAAAGACCCACTCCAGCTGCATTTTTTCTAAAGCATTCCCAATGGGCTTTTAATTATGGGCAATAGTTTGGTGATACGATACGTATCACGATACAATATATTCCAAAACAGTACCAGGGACAATATTTCACTCTTTTTTTAAGATTCTGACCTAGAAAAAAAAAACATCTATATTTTAATACATCTTTCACATGAATAAAATGGTCAAATACATTTTATTTTATGATCATGTAACCCTCTCCTAGCTCCTA